>NC_060189.1:16742528-17042528 GCF_021184085.1 Oncorhynchus gorbuscha | reverse complement strand
TCTTCAGTGAATTTCAGACACCTATAGGCAATATTATTTCACCTCCTGAGGTAGTGGAAAATCAAAACACTTAGCTAGTTTGCTGACTCTAAATATGATACTGTTGCTATATAGCCATGTAGGTTAATAGATTAAGATGAATCAATCAGTAAATGTATGCTAATGGCCTACAAAAACTTTCCAGCACAAGGCTCCTTGATGAAGGCCTAGTCACTGTGAATCGTGCGCTCATCTCCGCTCCGCGGGTGTATAAAAACCATTTTACAGCCTGCTCCAGATATGTTTAAGATATACTATGCAGAAATCACTTAGCCATTTCCTGGTTGCTAAAATAGTAGTTCTAAACCACTGCGAAATAGCTTTTCCATAACCAAATATTGTACTTTCAGCTGTTTTAAGCTGGTGTGGAAAACTGAAAGTAAAAGATGCAAAAACATAGAAAGCATAGAAATAGAGAATGCACACAGAGCATATCTACCGGTTCTTAGACATGCTTTCAATAAGAATGACAGCTCTATGTGGATTTGGTCGGGTTTAAAGTAACTGAACCATTAGTATATATTTTATTTAACTAGGCTTGTCAGTTAATTAAGCACATTCTTACTTACAGTGACGGCCTAGGTACAGTGGTTTAACTGCCTTCTTCAGGGGTAGAACGGCAGATTTTTACCCTGTCAGCTCGGGGATTCGATCTAGCAACCTTTCGGTGACTCACCCAACGCTCTAACCACTAGGCTACCTGCCACCCCAAAAACTGTATATACAGTTTCAATCATCTTGGAGGTGCTCAGAAATATGTATAGTATGCTTCATATGGCTCTGACACCAGGCTGTATTGTGAGACACTTATGACAAAACTGATTTAACAGGTTTTACACACATTGTTAATGTAAGTTGATTTGTTTTGTTTTTGAAGGGCTTTGGGCAGTTGTGAACAATGCTGGCATCTTAGACTGGTCAGAGACAGAGTGGAACACCATTGATGATTATCGCAATATGGCTGAGGTCAATTTATTTGGCAGCATCAGGACCTCCATAGCTTTCCTCCCATTGGTTCGTGCCTCAAAAGGTAAGTTTCATCATTATTTTACCATCACCATTTCATAATGGTGATCACAGTACTTGATTTATCACATTCAATGTTCATTTTACTCCACAGTGTTCTAAAATGTGTAATGTTCATTGATTTCTGTAGGACGGATGGTGTACGTCTCAAGCATCTTTGCCTTCTTCAACTGTCTGACCATGGGGGCCTACAGTATGTCAAAGAGAGGACTGGAGGCGTTTGCAGACTGCCTACGGGTAGAGATGGAGTGTTTTGGAGTAAAGGTAAAGACAACTCTTGGTAATCATAATTACTGTGTGTGTTTGTCTTTTTAATACTCTGTAGATTTATTTACATTGATTGTAATCAACACATTCCCCTTAAAATGTCAATCTGTGATTGCTATATCCATTTATGGACATTTAAGTTAATGATATACAGTATAACCATTTATTCTTGAAGAATATAACATATACATGCCTCATGAGCGTAGTTCAACTGTGGTACCCCATCAGAATCCAAAATATAAGCTTGTTTCACTTCTTTGTTGGTTAACAATGTAATTGTAAACAAACACTATAGCTTCAAAACACAATTAAATCTATAACTTTGATACAGCTCTGTCCATAGCTCTGTTTATGAATTTGAGAAAGGTTACATTTCTCCAGCCCCATCCCCCAGGTCTTCACCAAGACACTGGCGGTGTGACTGCTTATTGTTTGAACTTCAGAGTGCCCCTTTAACATTGTGGTGATGATCTCAGGTGAGCATCATCCAGCCGGGTAACTTTGGCCCTGCTACCAGCATCCTGAGGCGGAGAACAGGGACAGAAATCTGGGAGAAACTGGACGAGGCGCGTCAACAGATCTTCAACAGACAGTATGTGGACCTGGCTAATAACTACCACATGTCTACATGTATGACTGGCAACCAGGACAGCAGCCTGGTCGTAGACGCTATGGTGGAAGCCCTCACAGCAGACAGACCTAAACGCAGATATCTGTTGGTCTCTATGCTGGATATGTTGTTCTTCTATGCCTTTCCCTATCTGCCGACATGCGCCACTGATGCAGTTTTCTACCTCAGTCCCATGTACAACAAAAGAAAAGCAATGCTTTATTCCAAATAGAGAATATCGCTATTATGCTGGAGTGACAGTAGAGAAAGTGTATGGCTTTGTGTTATGTTGTAATGTACAATATTTTGACATTGCGCTTCTCACTTATTCTGTGTTGCAAACTTGCACGTGTCCCAAATTCTATGGAAAATGTATGCATTCCTTCCCACCAACAATACATTCGGGAAGAATAGAAGATGTTCGGGATGTTACTAAGAGGATTCAATGGCATGTTACTGTGTCTTGCAGCTGCTTGCCTCACTCATAACCACAAAATTACATATTTACCTGATTTGTTTTATATTAATAGTTAGGAATTGATACATAACAAATAGGAGGATATTTCGGTCCTGTTAGTGTCTGTGTTTTTATGGTCTCCCCTCTAGTTTCCTGCAGATAATCTGGGCGTATGGTCACCAGAGATGGCTTGAGCTGACAATTTAGTTAGACTGCCTTACATAGACAAGATGTGGTGGGTCTAACCGAGATGGAGATAGCCAGGAGGAGTTTAGAACAATTCCTCATTGTCTCTAAATAATCTAAGCCAGGGCGGGCTAAAGACAACAACCCACGTGCAGATAACGGCAGGATGAACCCAGAGTGGTTTGATGCTCCTTGGTTTGCATGAGGGGGGTTGAACCAACCATGACAGAGCATTGTTAGTGTCAGCTACATATAGTACTCTGCATTTGTGTAAAGGTTAGGTTACTCGGTCCAACACAAGGGTGGAGGGTCGACCAGCCTAATTATTGCAATACTTAATCAATATTAAATAAAGATGATTGTTTGAAGAAATTACCAAATCTCTCTCAGTACTAAATTTCCACGACAGTATACAGAACCTACACTACATGACCAAAAGTATGGGGACACCTGCTCTTCAAACATCTCATTCCAAAATCATGGGCATTAATATGGAGTTGGTCCCCCCCCTTTGCTGCTATAACAGCCTCCACTCTTCTGGAAAGGTTTTCCACTAGATGTTGGAACATTGCTGCGGGGAATTGCTTCCATTCAGCCACATCATGTCTGTGTGCTCAATTTTAAACACCTGTCAGCAATGGGTGTGGCTGAAATAGCTGAATCCACTATTTTAAAGTGTCGTCCACATACTTTTGTAGATATTGTGTATGTGGTTGTTTTATTCAAGAAGTGGAATGCAACGTTCTTTATACCAGTTTGTTTTTCTCAGTGGTTTTACAATAATACTTTAAACACAACACAATGCTTTATGCAATAAACTTGTCAAGAATACAACCTCAATTCTAAGTACATTATCACTACAGAATCCATAGGCTTTCAAATTGATGTGCATAGTAACAGTTTCCCCTCTATTGGTGTTAACTACCTTTCTCTTGGTGCAGGAAACTGCAGTTTATGGGGAAGGCCCTTTATCTCTATGCTAATTCTTGCAAATGGAGTGTTGGGGTTGTTTGAAAAATGTCCCTTTGCTCAAAGGGGCCCTAAATCCTTCCTTATGCGGTTGGGCTGGCGCCTTGCCGAACTCAAGAAATCTGTTATTAATAACTAAGATGTTTGGTGCAGTATTTCTCAAGTGAAGAAATTTGCATGAAAACAAGTCGATTGTTAAATGACAACAAATACTTAATTGAATAATCCCTACTGCTGACAAATGACTGACAGGGCATAGACTTAGTGGCTATTTCAGCCACCTTTCCAACAAATCAGTTTGTAAAATGTCTTCCCTGCTAGAGCTGACCCGGTCAACTGTAAGTGCTGTTATTGTGAAGTTGAGACGTTTAGTAGCATCAACAGCTCAGCCGCGAAGTGGTAGGCCACACAAGCTCACAGAACGAGACCGGCGAGGACTGACGTTTCCAAATCATCTGCAACACTCACTACCGAGTTCCAAACTGCCTCTGGAAGCAACGTCAGCACAATAACTGTTTGTCAGGAGCTTCGTGAAATAGGTTTCCATGGCCGAGCAGCCGCACACAAGCCTAAGATCACCATGTGCAATGCCAAGCGGTGGCTGGAGTGGTGTAAAACTTGCCCCCATTGGACTCTGTAGCAATGGAAACGTGTTCCCTGGAGTGATGAATCACGCTTCACCATCTGGCAGTCCGATGGACTAATCTATGTTTGGAGGATGCCAGGAGAATGCTACATGCCCCAATGCATAGTGCCAACTGTAAAGTTTGGTGGAGGAGGAGTAATGGTTTGTGGATGTTTTTCATGGTTTGGGCTAGGCACCTTAGTTCCAGTGAAGAGAAGTCTTAACGCTACAGAATACAATGCCATTCTAGTCGATTCTGTGCAGCCAACTTTGCGGCAACAGTTTGGGGAAGGCCCTTTCCCGTGCACATATCGAGGTTCATACAGAAATAGTTTGTTGAGATCAGTGTGGAAGAACTTGACTGGCCTGCACAGAGCTCTGACCTCACCTTTGGAATGAATTGGAACACCAACTGCGAGCCAGGCCTAATCAACCAACATCAGTGCCCAACCTCACTAATGCCCTTGTGGCTGAATGGAAGCAAGTCCCTTCAGCAATGTCCCAACATCTAGTGGAAAACCTTCCCAGAAGAGTGGACCACCTTCATATTAATGCCCATGATTTTGGTATGAGTTGTTCGATGAGCATGTGTCCACATACTTTTGGCCATGTAGTGTTTGTGACGTAGTAGCAATTTTCGGCGACCACTTTTGGCTCGTGAACGCTACTTTCAGAACTACTGACTAAAAAAATAAACAAAAGTACCTGAAAATCTCTTTAACTTGATGGTTAGAGAAAGGCCTAAGCAGTTGATGATAATCAAGTGCTGCTCACAGCTCGGCTCCATGACTGTTTCATATCTACAGATATTGTCCTCATAGGAAAATATGAGATGAACTCTGTCACCATGCCCTGAGAGCGTTTTCTGTCATCTTAGAGACCGTTGTACTGCAGTATAGAACGTCTTCTATGTTACTGCTATTGTTGAAGCTATAGTTTCTAGTGCATACTGTATGCAGTGTGATAAAATCAACACTGCATACGATAGGCTATATTATATCACTGACTATCTCATTGTACTTTCTCCCCACTGCTTCCTCTTGAAGGCTTTATTTAAAGGCAGATGGCATGAGAATCTGTATTAGTCCAAAATACCATATTCACAAGGAATATTTCCAGCATTTTTTCCAATGGGTACTGTCTACATGGTTGGAAAAAGTTAGTGTATCATCATTAGGGTTTAGTAGAGGTTTAGGGCCATTACAGGGGGTGTCTGTGACACAAATACAGTGGACATTGTCCTACCAGCAGTCACTTCGTTATTGTTCATTCACTCCAACTCTACCACTAATGTTGTACAACTGTTTTATGGATGCCACTTTTTTAACCTTTTCTTCCACTGCATCTAAAGCCTTGTTTGTACCTGGTGCTAACATGCATCCGTATTCTGATTGGGCCCGCATTGTAGCCATTGCGTCTACACATGGTACTAAAATGTGTCTCTTATTCGTCCACTGTGTTCACATTGTGACCAGATATCCTGCTTCCTCCCTGTATGCAAATTGTTTGACAGATATTCTTTCAAAATAATATATATTTATTTTAAGACACATATTGATGCTATAAGTCAATGGTGTCACCTGTCAAGTGTTTTAGAGGGCGGAATAATGATGATTTAAATGGTTTCACTGTCCAGAGCAGACTACACTTGTAAGATATACAGATACAATGCGAGTTTGACTACCTCTGGAGGTGGTCAGGAAGATGTGTATTTCAATGTATACACCCGTCTAAAAATGTGGGCACAATTACAATGTGGACAAGATCAGGACAAAGAGAGCATGTCAGAACCAAGTATAAACCGGGCTAGTGCCTTTTAACTATACTCAACACAAACATTTGCATGTGTTTCTGCAGTCTTTACTGCAGTCTTTACTTTCCATCCTATAATTTTTCACAAACCAAAACCTATGTTGTTGAAATGTGCCCTTTCCCTGAAAAGCTCATAAATAACCGTGGTGGTTGAATCACAAACAGGATGTTAATAGAATACAGAGGAAGGTCTGAATGTATCTTTGTAGTGATATTAGACATGGGGAAGAGATCGGAGTACTGTAATTGTTATGATAAAAACAGTATACTGTATGCTAAGGCTGTAATGATATGAATGGCACAGGGGTCAATTAGGGATTTATTAGGGATGTAATCCTTCCTTTCACCCAATAAGATCACACCCTGCTTCTGTCTGGTATTTTTGTTGGAAAGGCTCCCTCTGGCACCAAGTTACTTTTGAAGGAAAAGATTGGTATATTCAAATCATCCCATGGAAATGTTAGTGAGAGCTTATTTGCATTTTCCGTGCGAGATTATATCTGTCCTAGGCAAATACATTTCTTTTCGAGACCTGAAATGCAGTATTTGTATTGTGTTAGGTTGCATCAGTTACATGTTTTAGTAATTCTTTGCTAGATTAATTCAACATTTCACAATACAAAATATGCAAAAGAATGTCATTCTTGTAAAAACCCATAGCAATTTCATTAAAGAAATAATACATGAGGCCATTTATTGTAATTTCTCTCCTTTTCTATGTCATCTATAGTAGCGCTACTGATTTCTGCATGTCGCACCATCAAAGACGCTCACCACTTCCTCACCAGGCTGGCGCGCTGGCTGCTTTAGGTGGAAATGCTTTTTTTTTCGAAAATGGACCTTAACCCTGGCTACTACAATGTGGAGATGCACATTGGATGACCAGAGATTCACAGCCTTTACATCACCGTTTGGATTTTATGAGTACAACCATATTCCATAGGGGTTATGTAACAGTCTGTAACATTCATGAGGATGATGCTAAACATCTTCGGAGATCAGAACTTTCTTAGCCTGCTGTGTTACATTGATGATGTCTTGGTCTATGCGTCCACTGAAGACCTGGGTTCTGCAGGGACTGGAAATGGTCTTTGAACGTCTTAAGGCCCACAACTTCAAGCTCAACCTGAAAAGGTGTCACTTTTGATGTTGTTGGGGCATATCATTTTTTAAATTTTATTTAACCTTTATTTAACTAGGCAAGTCTGTTATTAAGAACACATTCTTGTCGTCAGTGCAAATGGTGTAGCTACAGATCCTGAAAAAAGGGAATGCCATTGCAGGCGTGACGGAAGTTGACCTGATGGAAGACTGAACTGACATCCCCTCTCAGAATAAACTAAGGTTGTTCCCCTGGATGGTGGTGTATTACCAACAGTTAATTGAAGGATGCTTGACCATCGCAAAGCTTCTCTTTTAGATGACAACTGGGCACAAGGCTCCACACTGCAAGAGACGCTCACCTGTCAAGAAGTTGACGGCAGCTGCCTGGACAACAGAGTGTAAGCAGGTCGTCCTCCAGCTAAAGCAAGCCTTGCTGGACAAGATCTTGTTGGCCCAGCGATGGTCTAGATGCTGTACTTTAGCCTTCACAAGCAAGTCACTCATGATAGCCAGTTTCATCATAACGCTTGATGTTTTTTGTGACTGCACTTGAAGAAACGTAAGTTCTTTAAACGTTCCACATTGACTGACCTTTGTCTTAAAGTAATGATGGAATGTCATTTCTCTTTGCTTATTTGAGCTATTCTTGCCATAAAATGTACTTTTGCCAAATATGGCTATCTTCTGTATACCACCCCTACCTTGTTACAACACAACTGATTGGCTCAAACGCATTAAAAAGGAAAGAAATTCCACAAATGAACTTTTAACAAGGCATACCTGTTAATTGAAATGCATTCCAGGTGACTACCTCATGAAGCTGGTTGAGAGAATGCCAAGAATGTGAAAAGCTGTCATAAGGGTGGCTACTTTGAAGAATCTTAAATGTAAAATATATTTGGATTTGTTTAACACTTTTTTGGTTACTACATGATTCCATATGTGTTATTTCATAGTTTTGATGTCTTCACTATTATTAATGAATGTAGAAAATAGTACAAATAAAGAAAAACCCTTGAATGAGTAGATGTGGCCAAACTTTTGACTAGTAATGTACATCCTGACAAAAACTAAGGTTAAAGCTTGTGTGCAGAGACGGGTTTCCAAGCTGGCACCGTATGAGTTTGACATCAAGTACTGTACATCTCTGGTCCGAAAAATGTGACTACTTTCAGAAAACTAGGTGCATGTTGCACGTCACTACTTCACAAGAGAAGCAGTTGAACGTAAACTTTTTTTAAAATCAAAATCCGTTTTTTGGCAGAAATGCCTTCTGGAATGTGATCTTTCATGTCCCTAAAAATGAACTTGTATGCCATCTGTAAATACAAATACAATTGTTAAATTATGAGCCAAGTTGGTTTATCCACAGAAAAAGCCAGGAACCTTCCCACTAGCCATGATTGGCTGAGATAATAGATGGGATGGACATGCCGAGAGATGAGTTCAGATTGGTCTGCCATGTGGCATGCTTCTGTCTATAACATGAGCTGGTCAGTATGTGTAGGCAATCCTTTCTAATGCAACTTTTGTGAAAGATTTCACGTAGTAGAACTGCAAAAGTGTTGCTCTCCACTTTCTGGAGGACCGAGTTTTGAAATCAGTGGAATGCTGGTGGAATTAGTGTATGATAGCTAAGGAGATGAAGAAAATTCTGGCATTGGATTGCAACTATGCAGAGCGTGTTGAAAAGAAACCACACAGAAGGCTGATATAATCCAGAGACAAGTGTTTTATACATCTGCAACCATAGCATCCGTGACAGAGAGGGAGAAGCATCCATTCATTTATAAAGGTAAGATATTCTAGCTAACTACATTTTCAGTTATTATACATTTCTAATTCTGCCAAAGCAGCAGCTATTCTTCCTGGGGTCCTGCAAAATTAAAGCAGTTTATACAATTTTAAAAACATTACAATACCTTCACAGATTTCACAACACACTGTGTGCCCTCAGGCCCCTACTCCACCACTATCACATATCTACATTACTAAATCCATGTGTGTGTATAGTGCATATGTCATTGTGTGTGTGTGTGTGTGTGTGTGTGTGTGTGTGTGTGTGTGTGTGTGTGTGTGTGTGTGTGTGTGTGTGTGTGTGTGTGTGTGTGTGTGTGTGTGTGTGTGTGTGTGTGTGTGTGTGTGTGTGTGTGTGTGTGTGTGTGTGTGTGTGTGTGTGTGTGTGTGTGTGTGTGTGTGTGTGTGTGTCATGCAGGGTAGTAATGTTTTGAGTTGGGATTATGCTTCATTGTTTAGCTAGCTAACTAGCTAGCTACATGTCTAAACAAAAGACTCCACTATGCAAGTAGCCCTTTCACCACACCTTCTGTATCCTGTTCATGTGAGAAATTAACATATTTTATTTGATAGACTGTAGTATGTATCTACCAGAGATGGTAACGTGAAGAACAACATGACCTCAACCAAAGTCAAAATAGGATATAACGTTAGGCCAACGAGACAGTGTCCATGTTCTAAAATTCTCTGGTAAAATGCCTGGCTTTTATCTGTAATTAGAGTAGCGATGAGCATTCAATTGGATTAATACAGCAAATACTATAGGTAAATTATGTAGATACAGTAGCAAACAAATACTCACACTGTACACAGAATATAAATCACTACTTGATTTCCTGACTAACCATGCTATCATCACCGATAGTAATTGGAGGCAATCTCTACCTACTCCCATGTTCACATGGTAAACGACGAGACATTCTTGTTGGATTTGTTGGATCCGTCAGTGGACTTGTGTGCTGGGATATAGAGGTCAGAGGTCATGCGTGAGGAGCGTCCAGATGGGTAGATGTACTTCCTGCCCATGCACCACAGGTCCTCCAGGATCTTCCTGAAGTGGCTCCTGAACTTGACCCCGATGAAGGCATACAGGATGGGGTTGAGGCAGCAGTGGAGGTAGGCCAGGCTCCTGGTGATGGTGAGGGTGGTAAGGATAATCTTCTCTACCTCACACTCCCTCTGCTGAAACAGCGCCACCGTGTGGTAGAGTAGCACCACATTGTAGGGCAGGTGGCACACGATGAAGACCAACACCACGGCTAGGATCACACGAACCGCCTGAAGGAAAAATGGGAAACTTAATTGACCCAATAAGAGACATTTACTTGGACACAAATATATTCTTATAATTAAACATTCCAATTCTATGACTGGAATTTTGGTGTATACTTAAACCTTGTGTCTCTGGGTGCTTTGGGCCCTCAGTAGGGTCCATAGGATGCTGGCATAGCAGAGGACCATGGCCAGGAGGGGCAGGAAGAACCCCATGGCCACCTGCAGGCTAGGCACCAGCACCTTCATCAGCCGGGCGGTCCTGTTACTTTGGAACTGCTCCTGACACACGGTTATAGTCCCTTCCAGCAAGATGGTCTCCTCAACCCGCTCATTGTAGATGACTGTGGGGACGGACAGGGCTATGGCCAGAGCCCAGATGGCTGTACAGATTAGGCGGCTATAGATCAGGTTCTTGGACCGGAGGCCAAAGGAGCGCCTGGCCTGGACGATGGAGATGTAACGGTCTCCACTGATGCAGGCCAGCAGGAGCATGCCACTGTACAGGTTGATGCTGTAGGCTCCTCTCAAAGCCTTATAAATTCAAATAATGAAGAAAATGAAGAAAAACATTATTGTCCATGCAATGCGGAAAGGAACAAATGTTGAACTTTAGAACCTGTATTGGGAACTTCATTAGGAACTGTGAGAACTCCATACCTTGCAGGCCACTGAGCCCATGCTCCAGTCATGCTGCTCATTGTAAATTATGAGAGGTAGGGCCACGATGAAGAGCAGGTCTGCCACCGCCACGTTCAGAAGGTACACGTCCGTCATGGTCTTGGCTTTCTTGTAGAAGGCATATGTGACTATCACCAATGCATTGCCACAGAAACCGAATGCACAGATGAAGGAATGGAAGTAGGTCTGTATGACTATCTCCATATCACGGTTGGGATTCAGGTTACATATATATTCGTTATCATCTGGATAATCTTTAGTGTCGTTTTCTGTGATGTCATAATCATATGCATCTGTGAACGTCTCATTCATGTTTTATCACCTGTGGAGAAGACATATTTTGCTGTAGAAAATAGTAGTCTTCTATAATGATTTAGTCATTCAATTACTCTTTAATGTTGTACAATCAAGTCCATGACAAAAAAGAAACGATAAACATCGCAGTATTTGTGAACTAGCCTGTAGCTACAATGTGACATTTCTTGTTTTTACACATACTGTAGAGCGCTGCAACTTGGACTCTGGGATATATGTAACATAGTAAATGTAAATCTGTCTCCCTCCATTTAGTATGGTATGTTACATTTCGGATGGTATTTATTCATTTGTGGATGTCCATCATCCATTTTGTACATGTCCATCATCCAATTTGTACATTATATTTAGAATTTGCAATATATACAATACAGGTCAAAAGTTTTAGAACACCTACTCATTCAAGGGTTTTTCTTTACTTTACTATTTTCTACATTGTAGAATAATAGTGAAGATATCACAACTATGAAATAACACATATGGAATCATATAATAACCAAAGAAGTGTTCATCAAATCAAAATATATTTTATATTTGAGATTCTTCAAATAGCTACCCTTTGCGTCGATGACAGCTTTTCACACTCTTGGCATTCTCTCAACCAGCCTCCCCTGGAACGCTTTTTCCAACAGTCTTGAAGGAGTTCCCACAAATGCTGAGAACTTGTTGGCTGCTTTTCCTTCAATCTGCGGTTCGACTCATCACAAACTATCTCAATTTGGTTGCGTTTGTGGAGGATTGTGGAGGCCAGGTCATCTGATGCAGCACTCCATCACTCTCCTTCTTGGTAAAATTGCCCTTACACAGCCTGGAGGTGTGTTGAGTCATTGTCCTGTTTAAAAACAAATGATAGTCCCACTAAGCCCAAACCAGATGGGATGGTGTATTGCTGCAGAATGCTGTGGTAGCCATGCTGGTTAAGTGTGCCTTGAATTCTAAATAAATCACAGACACTGTAACCAGCAAAGCACCCCCACGCCATAACACCTCCTCCTCCATGCTTTAAAGGAGGAAATAGACATGTGGAGATCATGTGTATTTCCCATTTGGACTCCAGACCAAAGGACAGATTTCCACCGGTCTAATGTCCATTGGTCATGTTTATTGGCCCAAGCAAGTCTTCTTCTTATTGGTGTCCTTTAGTAATGGTTTCTTTGCAGCAATTCGACCATAAAGGCCTGATTCACACAGTCTCCTCTGAACAGTTGATGTTGATGTATCTGTTACTTGAACTCTGTGAAGCATTTATTTGGGCTGCAATTTCTAAGGCTGGTAACTCTAATGAACTTATCCTGTGCAGCAGAGGTAACTCTGGGTCTTCCATTCATGTGGCGGTCCTCATGAGAGCCAGTTTCATGATAGCGCTTGATGGTTTTTGCGACTGCACTTGAAACTTTCAAAGTTCTTGAAATTTTCCGCATTGACTGACATTTGTGTCAGGATTTGGCCAGGGTTGTTCCGGTTTTTGGTCACTAGATGCCCCCATTGTGCTTTTTGACCTTTTGTTTTCCCTTGATCCCCATTATTATTTGCACCTGTGCCTCGTTTCCCCTGATTGTATTTAAACCCTTAGTTTTCCTCAGTTATTTGCTCTGTGTTTGTATGTTAGCACCCAGCCCTAGTATTCTGTGTACTCTTGTTGATCTCGGTGGACTCTCTTGTGGAATTCTGTTTTTTGTTCTTGTTTATTTATTTTTGAGTATCTTTTGAGGCTTTTTATGCTATACCTACCACCTTGTGGATTTACCTTTTTGTCTTGGAGGATTACCTTTGTTCTCGTGGAATTCCTTTTGAGGTTGTGGAGTTACATGTTTTCCTGAAGGACTTCACTTTTTTACTTCATTAAATACACTGTCTCAAGTACTGTTGTGTCTGCCTCATCTTCTGGGTTCTGCCGACTATTCGTGGCTCAGTTGGTTAAGTGACTGTTTCTCACTCAAGAGACCCGGGTTCGTACCGGGTCCTGACAGAAACACAGAGCCCTTACGAGTGGAGATAGGGAAAAGATCCGACCCCTGGGGGGGCAAGTGCCCGGAAACAGTTCGATGGGGCAATCATAAGGTCTATCCTCCAAGACAAAAAGGTAAATCCACAAGGTGGTAGGTATAGCATAAAAAGCCTCAAAAGATACTCAAAAATAAATAAACAAGAACAAAAAACAGAATTCCACAAGAGAGTCCACCGGGATCAACAAGAGTACACAGAATACTAGGGCTGGGTGCTAACATACAAACACAGAGCAAATAACTGAGGAAAACTAAGGGTTTAAATACAATCAGGGGAAACGAGGCACAGGTGCAAATAATAATGGGGATCAAGGGAAAACAAAAGGTCAAAAAGCACAATGGGGGCATCTAGTGACCATAAACCAGAATAACCCTGGCCAAATCCTGACAATTTGTGTCTTAAAGTAATGATGGACTGTCGTTTCTCTTTGCTTATTTGAGCTTTTCTTGCCATGAAATGGGCTTTCACCAAATTGTCTGTATTGGCTATTGTCTGTATACCCCCCTACCTTGTTATATATCAAATGTTTAACACTTTTTTGGTTACTACATGATTCCATATGTGTTATTTCATAGTTTCGATGTTTTCACTATTATTCTACATTGTAGAAAATTGTAAAAATAAAGAAAAACCCCTAGGTGTTCTAAAACTTTTGACCGGTAGTGTATATTTTCTGAATTCCGCTTTGTTGTGGCCAGGGGCCACACACACACACACACACACACACACACACACACACACACACACACACACACACACACACACACACACACACACACACACACACACACACACACACACACACACACACACACACACACACACACACACACACACACACACACACACACACACATCCTAAAATTGCATTTGGACCCCCACCCCACAGTTTATCATTGCATTGTGATACAAAAAGCGGCATCAGTGTGCTTTAGTACCAGAGCAGTCAGGCTGTTTGGCGGTTTCAGCCGAGTGGATTTAGGACCGCAGGGACACCACTTTGTTTTGTCCGGTTTCAACAGAAGTAAATGAACTTGGCTCGTTTTCGCCAGTTGGATAACGCCAAATGTTGGCTAATGGCCAAAAGTTGGCTAACGTTAGATATTATTCTTGCCCAATTCACAGTCAGTGATCACAGCCCCAATCACAGTCAATGTAACGTTATGTACGTAGCTAATTCCCTACTTTCCACACTCACATGGTATAAACAGCTCTACAGCCTTCACTGTCATGGTGGAACATTCAGTACACAACACTATACACATCATGTCTTAGCAGGATCAAATGGTGACAGGTGTGACAGCCAGGGAAGACCAGTCTTCGGAGCGGAGGTGAATTTTGAAGTATATTTATAACAATCAGTGAATGGATAGAAAGTTCCATCTTGAGTTGATAGGTAGGTTACAGTCTGGGATCTGGGAATAATGGTCTTTTCAATTATTCAACCATTGATTCTATTCTTGGATAATATAATGTATACATGTACACCAGGATCAGATGGTGACAGGGGTCTCAGCAGGGTCAGGGAAGACCCGTCTGTGATGGCTTGGAGGTTAACTTTTGTAGATGCAACACTTTATTCTCTCTGCGCAGCAAACACTGGACAAGCCAGGAGCTTCAAAGATTGAAACTATTTTAAAACAGTGTGACAAACCTCTGAAGTTGATTTCCAAACTGTATCAAGGGTTGACAGAGGCTTTTACCGATGACACAAACAAAATGTGAGGAAGAGCTGGGAGACACTACTGATGATGATGAATGGATACAGATATGTTTGAATAACCTGTCATGTTCATATCATCTCAAACATAAATTACTGCCGTTTAAGACCATCCATAGAATGTACTATATGCCAGTGAAACTGAACACCATGCACTCAGATATGTAATTCCTCTACTGGAGGTATAAAACACAAAAGGGGATATATTTCAATGTTATTGCATATGTTATGCTCTGGTGAATGCTGAGCGAATTCTGGCAAAGAGTGTGTTATTTTATCTTATGTCTACAGATTCTCCCTCCTCCCTGTTTTTGTTTGGAAATGTTTATACTTTAGACTGTTATCAGAAGAAACAGTGTAACCTAGCATTTATAGCGGGTATGAAATGCATTGCCATTAATTGGAATGTTGGTTATCCTCCCACAATGTCAAAATGGATGGCAGAAATGTAAAGTTATGTGTCACTAGATTTGATTTATTACAAGGGTATACTGTGCAAATTTCATAAGGTCTGGATGCCTTATATGGAATGATGTATGTGGACACATGCTCGTCGAACATCTCCAAAATCATGGACATTAATATGGAGTTGGTCCCCCCTTTGCTGCTATAACAGACTCCACTCTTTTTGGAAGGCTTTCCACTAGATGTGGGAACATTGCTGCGGGGACTTGCTTCCATTCAGCCATAAGAACATTTGTGAGGTTGGGCACTGATGTTGGGTGATTAGGCCTGAATTGCAGTCGGCATTCCAATTTATCGAAAAGGTGCTCGATGGGGTTGAGGTTACATTTACATTTACATTTAAGTCATTTAGCAGACGCTCTTATCCAGAGCGACTTAGGTTAGGGCTCTGTGCATGCCAGTCAAGTTCTTCCACACTACTCTCAACAAACAATTTCTGTATGGACTACGTATTGTGCACGGGGGCATTGTCATATTTTTTGTCTCTTTATCTTTTGTGGTCTAGTACTCTCTTTTTGTTAGCTAGGGCCATCTACTTTAACTGCTGCCTGTCTTCCCAGTGGCCTACTGGCAGTGTGAACTGCTGACTGTGCATAATTTGCCGATAGTTATTGACACATCAACCAGGATTGTGGGGGTGGGGACAAATTAGCAATTAGTACTGGGAAGTGTGCTCTCCACCTGTGCTAGGCTATTAGCAATTAGAGTTAGTTCTTCAGTCTCCCCTAGTTTCTCAGCAGCATCTGTAAGTGTCGGTCATGTCAGTGGCGGTTTTGTCTTAAAACTAAGACCGTAGCCGAAACAAAGACGGTTTGAGTTATTCTGAGGAGTTCGAGGAAGGAAAGAGAGGAAGGCTCCACACCACTCTCTGACTTGAGTATTTGCCTAGTTATTTACAGATGATCAAATTTTGCTCTTTTGTAGCTTTGTCAACTATGTATGTGTTTTCTATACCTTCGCACCTCTCCCTGTAGGCTTTACAGACACTCCCCACACCTTGTCTGCAAGCCTTCTCATTTAGTGGACCCTGCGCGCACAAGCCAAGTGGAATTCCCAGTCTCAGGCAGCATTTGGAACTGCCGATCTGTGGTCAAGAACGCCGAGTTCATCTCAGCCTATGCTACTGTCGTGTCTTTGGCTATGCCGGATTAAGTGATATGACATGCTATTCTATAAATTCCTTTATTTGTTATTAATATTACCTGATTGAGCTAATCATGCAAATATAATTAACTAGAAAGTCGGGGCACCACAAAATAATATTTATATAGCTTGTCATGTTTTGTCATTTATTATCATGTCTTGTCCCTGTGCTTCCCATTCTATTCGTTTCCCTCTGCTGGTCTTATTAGGTTCTTTCCCTCTTTCTATCCCTCTCTCTCCCCCTCCCTCTCTCACTCTCTCGCTCTCTCTTCTCTCTATCGTTCCGTTCCTGCTCCCAGCTGTTCCTATTCCCCTAATCATCATTTAGCCTTCCCACACCTGTTCCCGATCCTTTTCCCTGATTAGAGTCCCTATTTCTCTCCTTGTTTCCCGTACCTGCCCCGTCGGATCCTCATTTATATTCACCGTGCTGTGTCTATGTTTTGCCCTGTCGTGTCGTGTTTCCCTCAGATGCTGCGTGGTGAGCAGGTGTCTGAGTCTGCTAGGTTCAAGTGCCTTCCCGAGGCAACCTGCAGTTCTCGATCAAGTCTCCAGTCTGTTCTCGTCTTTACGTGTAGTATTATGCTTTTTGTTTTGTAATGTTTATTCTGGATTAAATACTCTGTTTTCGCCAAGTCGCTTTTGGGTCCTCATTCACCAGCATGACAGAAGGATCCGACCGAGGAATGGACCCAGCGACTACAGACGCTCGTAACACTGCCGTCGAGATCCAAGGAGCCATGCTCGGCAGACACGAGCAGGAATTGTCTGCTGCTCGCCATGCCGTGGAGAGCCTGGCCGCTCAGGTTTCCGACCTCTCTGGACAGTTCCAGAGTCTTCGTCTCGTGCCACCTGTTACTTCCTGGCCTGCCGAGCCTCCAGAACCTAGGGTTAATAACCCACCTTGCTACTCCGGGCAGCCCACTGAGTGCCGCTCCTTTCTCACCCAGTGTGAGATTGTGTTCTCTCTCCAACCCAACACATACTCTAGAGAGAGAGCTCGGGTTGCTTACGTCATTTCACTCCTTACTGGCCGGGCCCGAGAGTGGGGCACAGCTATCTGGGAGGCAAGGGCTGATTGTTCTAACAATTACCAGAACTTTAAAGTGGAGATGATTCGGGTTTTTGACCGTTCAGTTTTTGGTGGGGAGGCTTCTAGGGTCCTGGCTTCCCTATGCCAAGGTGATCGATCCATAACGGATTACTCTATAGAGTTTCGTACTCTTGCTGCCTCTAGTGACTGGAACGAGCCGGCGCTGCTCGCTCGTTTTCTGGAGGGACTCCACACAGTGGTCAAAGATGAGATTCTCTCTCGGGAGGTTCCTTCCAGTGTGGACTCTTTGATTGCTCTCGCCATCCGCATAGAACGACGGGTAGATCTTCGTCACCAGGCTCGTGGAAGAGAGCTCGCATCAACGGTGTTTCCCTGCTCCGCATCGCAACCATCTCCCTCCTCTGGCTCTGAGACTGAGCCCATGCAGCTGGGAGGGATTCGCATCTCGACTAAGGAGAGGGAACGGAGGATCACCAACCGCCTGTGCCTCTATTGCGGATTTGATGGACATTTTGTTAATTCATGTCCAGTAAGAGGCCAGAGCCCATCAGTAAGCGGAGGGCTACTGGTGAGCGCTACTACTCAGGTCTCTTCATCTAGATCTTGTACTATTATGTCGGTCCATCTACGCTGGACCGGTTCGGGTGCTACATGCAGTGCCTTGATTGACTCTGGGGCTGAGGGTTGTTTCATGGACGAAGCATGGGTTCGGAAACATAACATTCCTTTCAGACAGTTAGACAAGCCTACGCCCATGTTTGCCTTAGATGGTAGTCATCTTCCCAGTATCAGATTTGAGACACTACCTTTAACTCTCACAGTATCTGGTAACCACAGTGAGACTATTTCTTTTTTGATTTTTCGTTCACCTTTCACACCTGTTGTTTTGGGTCATCCCTGGCTAGTATGTCATAATCCTTCTATTAATTGGTCTTGTAATTCTATCCTATCCTGGAACGTATCTTGTCATGTGAAGTGCTTAATGTCTGCCATCCCTCCCATTTCTTCTGTCCCCACTTCTCAGGAGGAACCTGGCGAGTTGACAGGAGTGCCGGAGGAATATCATGATCTGCGCACGGTCTTCAGTCGGTCCCGAGCCAACTCCCTTCCTCCTCACCGGTCGTATGATTGTAGTATTGATCTCCTTCCGGGGACCACTCCTCCTCGGGGTAGACTATACTCTCTGTCGGCTCCCGAACGTAAGGCTCTCGAGGATTATTTATCTGTGTCTCTTGACGCCGGTACCATAGTGCCTTCTTCCTCTCCGGCCTGGGCGGGGTTCTTTTTTGTTAAGAAGAAGGACGGTACTCTGCGCCCCTGCGTGGATTATCGAGGGCTGAATGACATAACGGTTAAGAATCGTTATCCGCTTCCCCTTATGTCATCAGCCTTCGAGATTCTGCAGGGAGCCAGGTGCTTTACTAAGTTGGACCTTCGTAACGCTTACCATCTCGTGCGCATCAGAGAGGGGGACGAGTGGAAAACGGCGTTTAACACTCCGTTAGGGCATTTTGAGTACCGGGTTCTGCCGTTTGGTCTCGCCAATGCGCCAGCTGTTTTTCAGGCATTAGTTAATGATGTTCTGAGAGACATGCTGAACATCTTTGTTTTTGTCTATCTTGACGATATCCTGATTTTTTCACCGTCACTCGAGATTCATGTTCAGCACGTTCGACGTGTTCTACAGCGCCTTTTAGAGAATTGTCTCTACGTAAAGGCTGAGAAGTGCTCTTTTCATGTCTCCTCCGTTACTTTTCTCGGTTCCGTTATTTCCGCTGAAGGCATTCAGATGGATTCCGCTAAGGTCCAAGCTGTCAGTGATTGGCCCGTTCCAAGGTCACGTGTCGAGTTGCAGCGCTTTTAGGTTTCGCTAATTTCTATCGGCGTTTCATTCGTAATTTCGGTCAAGTTGCTGCCCCTCTCACAGCTCTTACTTCTGTCAAGACGTGTTTTGAGTGGTCCGGTTCCGCCCAGGGAGCTTTTGATCTTCTAAAAGAACGTTTTACGTCCGCTCCTATCCTCGTTACTCCTGACGTCACTAGACAATTCATTGTCGAGGTTGACGCTTCAGAGGTAGGCGTGGGAGCCATTCTATCCCAGCGCTTCCAGTCTGACGATAAGGTTCATCCTTGCGCTTATTTTTCTCATCGCCTGTCGCCATCTGAGCGCAACTATGATGTGGGTAACCGTGAACTGCTCGCCATCCGCTTAGCCCTAGGCGAATGGCGACAGTGGTTGGAGGGGGCGACCGTTCCTTTTGTCGTTTGGACAGACCATAAGAACCTTGAGTACATCCGTTCTGCCAAACGACTTAATGCCCGTCAAGCTCGTTGGGCGTTGTTTTTCGCTCGTTTCGAGTTTGTGATTTCTTACCGTCCGGGTAGCAAGAACACCAAGCCTGATGCCTTATCCCGTCTGTTTAGTTCTTCTGTGGCTTCTACTGATCCCGAGGGGATTCTTCCTTATGGGCGTGTTGTCGGGTTGACAGTCTGGGGAATTGAAAGACAGGTTAAGCAAGCACTCACGCACACTGCGTCGCCGCGCGCTTGTCCTAGTAACCTCCTTTTCGTTCCTGTTTCCACTCGTCTGGCTGTTCTTCAGTGGGCTCACTCTGCCAAGTTAGCTGGTCATCCCGGTGTTCGAGGCACTCTTGCGTCTATTCGCCAGCGATTTTGGTGGCCAACTCAGGAGCGTGACACGCGCCGTTTCGTGGCTGCTTGTTCGGACTGCGCGCAGACTAAGTCGGGTAACTCTCCTCCTGCCGGTCGTCTCAGACCGCTCCCCATTCCTTCTCGACCATGGTCTCACATCGCCCTAGACTTCATTACCGGTCTGCCTTTGTCTGCGGGGAAGACTGTGATTCTTACGGTTGTCGATAGGTTCTCTAAGGCGGCACATTTCATTCCCTCGCTAAACTTCCTTCCGCTAAGGAGACGGCACAAATCATTATCGAGAATGTGTTCAGAATTCATGGCCTCCCGTTAGACGCCGTTTCAGACAGAGGCCCGCAATTCACGTCACAGTTTTGGAGGGAGTTCTGTCGTTTGATTGGTGCGTCCGTCAGTCTCTCTTCCGGGTTTCATCCCCAGTCTAACGGTCAAGCAGAGAGGGCCAATCAGACGATTGGTCGCATACTACGCAGCCTTTCTTTCAGAAACCCTGCGTCTTGGGCAGAACAGCTCCCCTGGGCAGAATACGCTCACAACTCGCTTCCTTCGTCTGCTACCGGGTTATCTCCGTTTCAGAGTAGTCTGGGTTACCAGCCTCCTCTATTCTCTTCCCAGCTTGCCGAGTCCAGCGTTCCCTCCGCTCAAGCGTTTGTCCAACGTTGTGAGCGCACCTGGAGGAGGGTGAGGTCTGCACTTTGCCGCTACAGGGCACAGACTGTGAGAGCCGCCAATAAACGCAGGATTAAGAGTCCTAGGTATTGTTGCGGCCAGAGAGTGTGGCTTTCCACTCGCAACCTTCCTCTTACGACAGCTTCTCGTAAGTTGACTCCGCGGTTCATTGGTCCGTTCCGTGTCTCCCAGGTCGTCAATCCTGTCGCTGTGCGACTGCTTCTTCCGCGACATCTTCGTCGCGTCCATCCTGTCTTCCATGTCTCCTGTGTTAAGCCCTTTCTTCGCACCCCCGTTCGTCTTCCCTCCCCCCTCCCGTCCTTGTCGAGAGCGCACCTATTTACAAGGTACATAAGATCATGGACATGCGTTCTCGGGGACGGGGTCACCAATACTTAGTGGATTGGGAGGGCTACGGTCCTGAGGAGAGGAGTTGGGTTCCGTCTCGGGACGTGCTGGACCGTTCACTCATTGATGATTTCCTCCGTTGCCGCCAGGATTCCTCCTCGAGTGCGCCAGGAGGCGCTCGGTGAGTGGGGGGGTACTGTCATGTTTTGTCATTTATTATCATGTCTTGTCCCTGTGCTTCCCATTCTATTCGTTTCCCTCTGCTGGTCTTATTAGGTTCTTTCCCTCTTTCTATCCCTCTCTCTCCCCCTCCCTCTCTCACTCTCTCGCTCTCTCTTCTCTCTATCGTTCCGTTCCTGCTCCCAGCTGTTCCTATTCCCCTAATCATCATTTAGCCTTCCCACACCTGTTCCCGATCCTTTTCCCTGATTAGAGTCCCTATTTCTCTCCTTGTTTCCCGTACCTGCCCCGTCGGATCCTCATTTATATTCACCGTGCTGTGTCTATGTTTTGCCCTGTCGTGTCGTGTTTCCCTCAGATGCTGCGTGGTGAGCAGGTGTCTGAGTCTGCTAGGTTCAAGTGCCTTCCCGAGGCAACCTGCAGTTCTCGATCAAGTCTCCAGTCTGTTCTCGTCTTTACGTGTAGTATTATGCTTTTTGTTTTGTAATGTTTATTCTGGATTAAATACTCTGTTTTCGCCAAGTCGCTTTTGGGTCCTCATTCACCAGCATGACATAGCTGTTATCTTCGGAATAAACTCTTAAAGACCTAGTAATATTATTATCAATAGCAGTCAATATTAATCGTCACCTTATTTCAGTCTCATCTGAAAGTTGTCAATTCTTGGTTGTCTTCACGAACCCTGGCTAACAAGTTGAATCAGCAATGCAAAATTGTGTTTAATTATTTATTTGCTAAATACCTAACTAATCACACAGAATTACATATACACAGAATGAATCCTACCTTGATTACAAATTAGGTCATAAAGGAAAACGCCCCTAGCGGACGGAACAGATATGACAGCTGGTTACACAAAAGAAAAGGGGGTTGGGTTTGAGCGGGAAGACGGAGGAACAAAGGGAGAAGCGATGTCTCTATCGTAAATACAGTATTTTATGCATTCTAAATTACCGCCCATTTGGAAAAGGAAAATGCAATAAATATTTACTCTGAGCTGCGCTTCGGTAGGTTGGTGGTAGATGGAAGGCCGTGTTGCCCAACCGAGTCCTTTGTCCTTTGAAGAATGTGGGGGTAAAATGGATACGTTGTAGTAACGTTGTTGTGTGGTAGACGGGATACTCTGTCTGTGCTTTCCTTGCCCACATTTGCAGCTGCTGTTGCTAACTCAAAGGCTAGGAGGTATCACTTCTGTAGTGAATAAGAGTTCAAAGTTCATACCTTTCGCAACCAAAGCTCATGCTGAGGTTGGCTTCGTTCTGTAGTTATTATCTGAACCATTCTGACATTGGACCGTCGTCCTCACATCCTCGGAACAGATAACATGTTAGTACTTTTAACATATGGACTGGCGTCCTCACATCCTCGGAACAGGAGGTTACATTTTCGTCAAAGCTTTATATAGTGGAGTGAGAAGGGTGTGTTTGAAAAGTTTTATAAGCATGTCTCTTCACAGGGGCGGGCCACTGATTGAGCAGAGCCCTAACCTTATGAAAACCCAAATCTCTCATTTGGAAGCTAAAATTACATTTAATCTTTTCACCAATAATTTTATAGTCAACAATTTAAATTGAACAACAATCCCATGTGAATCCGATAACTTCAATGTGCAGACTTTCCACTGAAGAGTTTATGTCATCCTATCATTGATGAGAATGTCTCAGATGACAACCGAACTGACATCATATTCATTAAGTACCACCGCATATGTTCAATTAGTCGGATTACCAGAATATAGTTCATTTTGCCACACCTTCTGATGTTCCCAGAATCTCTATGTTAACCAAAGGATTTTCAAATGTCACATCAGTAGGGTAGAGAGAGGAAAAAGGGGGGAGAAGTATTTATGACTGTCATAAACATACCCCCAGGCCAACGTCATGACGCTGCTCTTCAGTCCCTTAACTGTTTGCCCTGACAGAGACATGGATCACCCTAGAGAACACTGCTAATCCAGCTACTCTTTCTTCTTTCTTCCCTCCTACCTCTCTGTGAACGACTTTGTCCACCACTGGAAATAAAGTTTGACTACAAGACCATGGTGCTTACCGCGCTCCAGCAGGTATATTTCACTGGTCATCCCCGAAGCCAACACCTCCTTTGGCCGCCTTTCCTTCAAGTTCTCTGCTGCCAATGACTGGAACGAATTGCAAAAATTACTGAAGCTGGAGTCTTATTAACCTACAAAGCATTACATGGGCTTGCTCCTACCTATCTTTCTGATTTGGTCCTGCCATATATACCTACACGTATGCTATGGTCACAAGACGCAGGCCTCCTAATTATCCCTAGAATTTCTAAGCAAACAGCTGGAGGCAGGGCTTTCTCCTATAGAGCTCCAGTTTTATGGAATGGTCTGCCTACCCATGTGAGAGACGCAGACTCAGTCTCATCCTTTAAGTCTTTATTGAAGACTCATCTCTTCAGTAGTTCCTATGATTGAATATAGTCTGGCCCAGGAGTGTGAAGGTGAACGGAAAGGCACTGGAGCAACGAATCGCCCTTGCTGTCTCTGCCAGGCCGGTTCCCCTCTCTCCACTGGGATTCTCTGCCTCTAACCCTATTACAGGGGCTGAGTCGCTGGCTTACTGGTGCTCTTCCATGCCTTCCCTAGGAGGGGTGCGTCACTTGAGTGGGTTGAGTCACTGATGTGGTCTTCCTGTCTGGGTTGGCGCCTCCCCCCCCTTGGGTTGTGCCATAGCGGAGATCTTTGTGGGCTATACTCGGCCTTGTCTCAAGATGGTGAGTTGGTGGTTGAAGATATCCTGGGTGGGGTAATATCCTGCCTGTTTAACCCTGTCTGGGGGTATCAT
Source organism: Oncorhynchus gorbuscha (assembly GCF_021184085.1). Lineage (NCBI taxonomy): Eukaryota > Metazoa > Chordata > Actinopteri > Salmoniformes > Salmonidae > Oncorhynchus > Oncorhynchus gorbuscha. The sequence goes on along the minus strand of NC_060189.1, from coordinate 17,018,300 downwards.
CAGATGAGGCCACAGTGTCTCCTGACCCCTCCTGTCTCAGCCTCCAGTATTTATGCTGCAGTAGTTTGTGTCAGGGGGCTAGGGTCTGTTATATCTGGAGTATTTATCCTGTCTTATCCGGTGTCCTGTGTGAATTTAAGTATGCTCTCTCTAATTCTCTCTTCCTCTCTTTCTTTCTTTCTCTCTCTTGGAGGACCCGAGCCCTAGGACCATGCCTTAAGACTTCCTGGCATGATGACTCCTTGTTGTCCCCAGTCCACCTGGCCTTGCTGCTGCTCCAGTTTCAACTGTTCTGCCTGTGGCTATGGAACTCTGACCTGTTCACTGTAATTACTATTATTTGACCATGCTGGTCATTTATGAACATTTGAACATCTTGGCCAAGTTCTGTTATAATTTCCACCCGGCACAGCCAGAAGAGGACTGGCCATCCCTCAGCCTGGTTCCTCTCCAGGTTTCTTTCTAGGTTTTGGCCTTTCTAGGGAGTTTTTCCTAGCCACCATGCCTCTACACCTGCATTGCTTACTGTTTGGGGTTTTAGGCTGGGTTTCTGTACAGCACTTTGATATATGAGCTGAAGTAAGAAGGGCTTTATAAATCAATTTGATTTGATAATAGATAATCAGACACATTGTACAGGGCATCTGACTAAAACGGGTCAAAGTGGTGCTAGTGGAGCCTGTTTGGGCATAATCAAAGATAAGCACATTGAGAATAAGCTCACAGACTGTTATCAGGAGTCAACACTAATAGTACTATGGTTTCACTTCTGTTTGATAATAATTAAAAAATTACTGAAAAGATTTCAAGAGTGTAAAACATTGAACTACATACACCATATTACACAGTTGAAGTCGGAAGTGTACATTTACTTAGGTTGGAGTCATTAAATCTCGTTTTTCAACCACTCCACACATTTCTTGTTAATTAACAGACTATTGTTTTGGCAAGTCGATTAGGACATCTACTTTGTGCATGACACAATTCATTTTTACAACAATTGTTTACAAACAGATTTTTCACTTATAATTCACAGTATCACAATTCCAGTTGGTCAGAAGTTTACATACACTAAGTTGACTGTGCCTTTAATAAACAGCTTGGAAAATTCCAGAAAATGATGTCATGACTTTAGAAGCTTCTGATTCTAAAGCTTCTAATTGACATAATTTGAGTCAATTGGAGGTGTACCTGTGGATGTATTTCAAGGCCAAATACTCATTGAGTGTATATAAACTTCTGACCCACTGGGAATGTGATTAAATAAATAAAAGCTTAAATAAATCATTCTCGCTACTATTATTCTTACCTTTCATTCTTAAAATAAAGTGGTGATACTAACTGACCTAAGACAGGGAAGTTTTACTAAATGTCAGGTATTGTGAAAAACTGAGTTTAAATGTATTTTGCTAAGGTGTATGTAAACTTCCTGTCACGCCTTGGTCATTGTATCTTGTGTTTTTGTTATATGTTTGGGTAGGCCAGGGTGTGACATGGGTTTATATGTTGTATTTCGTATTGGGGTTTGTATTAATTGGGAGTGTGTATTAGTAGGGGTGTGTCTAGTTAGGCTTGGCTGCCTGAGGCGATTCCTAATTGGAGTCAGCTGATTCTCGTTGTCTCGGATTGGGAACCGTATTTAGGTAGCTTGAGTGCGCGTTGTATTTCGTGGGTGATTGTACCTGTCTTTGTGTTAGTCATCAGTTAGGCTGTAATTAGTTTCACTCGTTTGTTGTTTTTGTATTTTCAGTTATTTCATGTACCGCTTTATCTTCATTAAAAGTCATGAGTAACCTACACGCTGCATTTCGGTCTGACTCTCTTCAAACAGCAGAAGAACAACATTACACTTCCAAGACTTCAACTGTGTACACAGTGGGTTCTGAAATGATTGACACCTTTGATAAAGAAGAGCAAAAATGACTGATTCAAATACAGAGCTATATTGTAAGCAAAAAAAATGTAGATTCTATTTTTTTATACTAATCGTTTGCTCAGAGAGAGGGAGAGATTCTCTTGAACATGTCATAGTTATGTCACACATGCAGCTCACAAAAATATATGAGAATTTCTGCTCTACTCAATTACAACCAAACTAATTGCAACATTACAGCTAAAATGGAAGTGGCAAGTGGAAGGAGGAAAGTAAGAAACGTGTCTCTCGGCATTAAAGACAGAAATTGTCTAAAGAAAATTGTGATGAATAAAAAAGTATATATGGGGGATTGGAAATGATGCAAACGATTACATTGATGGAATCTACAATCAATCTGCACTATTAAAGCTGATCTTCCCCTAAAAAACAACAAAGGTAGGGGTCAGAATTGACACCCCTGTTTTCAATACCTTTCAATACTTCAACAATAACAGCACTGAGCCTTTCAACTAAAATGTTTTATGAATTGGAGAACATATTGGGCCGGTTCTTTTATTTTTTTTTACTTTTACCCCTTTTTCGTGGTATCCAATTGTCTCATCGCTGAAACTCCGTATGGAGAGAGAGGGGCAAAGGTCGAGAGCCGTGCGTCCTCCAAAACACAACACAACCAAGGTGCACTGCTTCTTGACACAATGCCCACTTAACCCGGAAGCCAGCGTCACCAATGTGTCAGAGGAAACATTGTACACCTGGTGACCGTGTCAACGTGCACTGCGCCCGGCCCTCCGCAGGAGTTTCTAGTGTGCAATGGGACAAGGACATCCCTGCCGGCCAAACCCTCCCCTAACCTGGAAGACGCTGGGCAAATAGTGCATCGCCCCATGGGTCTCCTGGTTGCGGTCAGCTGCGACAGGGCCTAGACTTGAAGCCAGAATCTCTAGTGGCACTGGGACAGATTTTTAGACCATTGGTCCATACAGAATCCTTTCAGATCCTTGATACCCTTCATCTGCGCTTCAGGACTGCCCTCTTCAATTCAAACCATAGGTTTTCAATGGGTTTCAAGTCTGGAGACTGAGATGGCCATTGTAAAATGTAGAATTTTGTGGCCAATGAACCATTTCTTTGTGGAGTTTGATGTGCATGGCCAAAGAGCTCTATTTTGATGTCATCTAACCTAAGTACCGGAAATGATTTGATATTGAGATAAAAATGGCTGCATTAGACCTTTAAAGTTTGTTCAATCATATCAGACCACAAGTCCAAGACCACTATGATGACACACCAAATGTGTTTGATGGATTCTTTTTGTCTTCTTCTAATGCCTCTTAAGGGAAAAGTGATCCAAAAGTAACGGAAAGTAATCAAAAAATGACGTTACTGATTACAATTTTGGACAGTTAACTACATAGTAACTGTAGTGGACTACATGTAGGAAATAACCGACTCAACCCTGCTTGAGTTGTGATGTGCCACATTCATTGCCGAACATTTTTATTTTCAGTTGTAACTGAGAACTAGATTATTTCAAATACATTTAGTAAATGATCAGTACATACCTGTAGAAAAGTCGTTGGGAGAACAGGTTGCTGGGATACAAAACAATTGATGAAGTACTTTCTGGCCAGGTTTTCTCCAAAATAAAGTCCTCCAAATCAAATCAGACAAAGGCTGGTCAATCCTGTAAACTACGATGCCTAGAAATATGAGCTTGAGTTGAGAGTACTCCTGTTATAGCAACTACAACAACAGGCTACCTGACTCTTGGCAGACTGAAGTTACTGTTTGTTTGTGTGGTGGGGAGGTGGACACAGAGGTTCAGTGTGGTTGGTTGTGTATTTACTGGGAGGTGGAATCCCCACAGCTAACAGCTTCTGCATAGCTTATCTGATCAATGCTTATCTCATCTCTCCTCTTTTGGTCTTGTCTCCTGCACATCTAAATCCCACCTGTGTTCAAAGACACAGAAAGGCTTTCATGTCACACACCCTCTGAAATGAAACAGTACACCGTATGGCATCCCTGGGACATTCCCAGCTTCATATTCAAATCTAACTTTTACAGTTTGAGCACACAACAAGCACTGGTCATGTTTATAATTAGATGAATTGACATTCATGCGAACATGGACCCTAGCCCAACACCCTAGGAACAGCATCTGAAAGGATATGATGGGAATAAGCACTATGGCAATAGCATTACTTATACTTCCATGTGACTGAATTACTGTAATGTATTTGAAACTTGGACTTCCCCAATATGGCCAGCAGGGAGGGCCAACATGTCTAAAATGTATGTATGCTTTTACAACTATTGAGACAAGTTTTGCCCAGTGATTAGGCTTTTACAGCACACAATTCCCACTTGACACAGTTTGGATATAATTTTTTTTATTTTTATATCGTATAGTATCGTATGTCTTACTCGGTCATACAATAGATTAAGAATTGAATGCCAGGCCTCCTGATTGGTGCAGTTGTCTAAGGCACTGGATTGCAGTGCTAGCTGTGCCACTAGAGATCCTGGTTTGAGTCCGGCCTCGAAATTGAATTCGATAACTTTTCATACATCGTGGAGGATGTATAGTATTGCACATCTTTATCTGAGACCAGGTTGCTTGCACTAACAACCAAAGATAATTATGGGGAGAATTTACTTTGGTGATTAGGGGAACTAATGGCAAAGGTTAGGAGAACTAAAACGACAAAGGTCAGGTGAATTTAAGTAGCAGGTTAGGTGAATTGAGTTCAATTTAGAATAAGTGTTAGAGGAAGGGTTAGCTAAAATGCAACGGTTAGGAGAATTTACGTTGCAGGTTAAGTGAATTGGGTTAATTAAGTGATAATGCCCAAGAAGCTGGTGTTTGGAGGATATTGGCACGGGTGCTGTTGGGCCAACCGTGCCAATATATCCTCCAAACATTGGCTTTGTGGGAATTATCACTTTTATACAACGGGTTACCAACATATTCAAATAATGACTGACCTATTTTCAATCAAATCTTATTCAGGATCAGTGTCCCTTCCATGCGACGGTTGAGCTAACGTAGGCTAATGCAATTAGAATTAGGTTGTAAGTAACAAGAACATTTCCCAGGACTTAGACATATCTGATATTGGCAGAAATCTTAAATTCTTGTTAATCGAACTGCACGGTCCAATTTACAGTAGCTATTACAGTGAAAGAACATCATGCTATTGTTTGAGGAGAGTGCACAATTTTGAACATGAAAGTATTTAATAAACAAATTAGGCACATTTGGGCAGTCTTGGTTAAAAAAATGATCCGAAATGCAATGGTTCATTGGATCAGTCTAAAACGTTGCACATACACCGCTGCCAAATAGTGGCCAAAATCTAAATTGCACCTTGGCTGGAATAATACATTATGACCTTTCTCTTGCATTTCAAAGATGATGGTACAAAAAACAAAAAAAAACAGTTGTTTTTTTTCTTTGTATTATCTTTTACCAGATCTAATGTGTTATATTCTCCTACATTCCTTTCACATTTCCACAAACTTCAAAGTTTTTCCTTTCAAATGGTACCAATAATATGCATATCCTTGCTTCAGTGCCTGAGCTACAGCAGTTAGATTTGGGTATGTCATATTAGCCAAAACATTTTTTTTTAAAGGGGCAGATCCTTAAAGTACTATTTCATCTTTCCACAAAATATAGTTCTGACACAAATCTAGGGTTGCTACCCAAGCCGGCTGGTTGTTCGTTCTATCATTCAGTTGCCGGAGACGCAACCCAGTCGTTATGTCTTTTGTTCTGTCTTTTGTTCTGTATCTATGGACGTGACCCAGTCGTTGGTTCTAAATGTTCTATTACCATACTGGCTGGTAGCGTTCTTATCCCTTGCTAGCCAACTACGGCTAATTTACAGTCACGTCAAACAGTGCAGCCAGAATAGCATTATAGTAGCTGCATTTGCATTTGTTTAAGCTGTTTTCTAGTGGCATTTATTTGGATACATTCATAAGAATGAGCTAATGATGCGCGATTTCAACTGGCATAGTAAAAACGCACTCTCGTCAGGTCACTGATGTTCAGAGCTAGCCAAAAACCGCTAACATTAATAAACGTTTTACCCTGTTTTCGATTGACATTTATTTGTATAGGTCCATAAAAATTACGCTGATTCATGATTTCAACTGGCTGAGAAAAGCTGCCTCCCTGCCTTTCTGTCTCATCCCAACCCCTACACTTTCATTACTATGGGACATGAGATCGAATTTCAATGTTGAAACAATGTTCCAAATGTCAGAGACAGACCACAAGTTTTATGCAAATCTCCACTATTGAAAATCAATTGTTAGTCTAAAAGAAATGGGAGCTCATTTCTAGATGCTTTTTACAGTGGAGTTTAGAAATTGGCTGGCTGGGCTGATGAGACAGTGGATTGCGCAGTGAGATGGAACAGAGTGAATAGGCATTTCAATATCTTTACCCATTGGTAATTTGTTGAATAGACATCTGCTGGAATACGGTTTTAACCCATCAGCGTCCAAGATTAGAACCACCCGTTGTTTAAATGTATAAAAAGTGTTAGGGGAAGGGTTAGCTTAAATGCTACAGTTGTCCCGGATGCAACTCGTACATATAACCTTAAGATTGCTAAATGGCTGTGGATTACACCCGCCTGTCCAACCTCTACTTTTGTTTATGTTTCAAGTAATTTATCAGACTAATAATAGGTATCATACTCTTGGAGGTGCTCAGAAAGATGAAAAGTACATTTCGTATTGCTCTGAGGCCAGGCTGTGCAGAAAGGTGCATACAGCTCTGCATGAGCAATGTGTGATTTATGTCATATATCACTGTGACAGATATGAACACATTTTACCTGTAGCTGCAGGTGGCTCTGAAAATTAACCAAGACTACCTACTATATGTGCTTGAACTCCGTTAATACCCGGAAGACGACACTCTGCAGTGAGGGAGTTTAAACATTTAGGAGTTTCACGGGTAGGCGGGAAGAGGATCTTTATCGCTGCGCATTTGGAAACACGCGCTTGGGCACTTGGTATGCGCTTTTTCAATCGCTGTAGTCTACAAATAGTCTGCATGGATTGGTTCTATCAATTTTTTTGGTTTCACATTTCGATTGTTGTATAGTTTTTTTCCAAATAAGTCTCTTATCGACTTTTTTTTAAAGCAGCATTTCGGGCAACCATGAGTAGATCTGGAACATTAAAAATAAAGAATTTGTTTCATAAAACAAAGTCACTGGATAAAGAAAACAAGAACGGGGAAAAGCACACATTTAAAGATGCAACTTCATATGGAGATGGAGAGTTTGCGAGCCCAGGCCCGAGTTTACCGTCGAGTCCCGGACTTGTCAGTCCCGTCAGCCCCCTGGATGGGACGCTGCATAGGAGTCAAGCAAGTGAGGAGAAAAAGAAGAAGAAGCGGTTCTTGTCCTTGCAGCTCAAGAAGAAATGCTCAAAGGAGGAAGGGCGCATAGACGACCCACTGTCCTATAACGGTGCTGACGAGCTCCACAGCTTCAGCAGTAACATGTAAATGAAACCTTTACTTACCTTATCGAAATTGTGCTCACTGGGGTAGGTCTATTATCACCTTGATTTGTGCACCGGGATACACCATTTAGTGCCTTCAGAAATTTTTACAACTTATTCACCATTTTGTTGTACAGCCTGAATTCAAAAGGAATTTCATGGATTTATTTTTCTCATCCATTTACACACAATAACCCATAATGACAGTGAAAACCTGTTTGTAGAAATGTTTTCAAATGTATTGGAAGTGAAATACAGAAATATCTCATCTACGTCAGTATTCACACCCCTGAGTCAGTACTTTGTAGAAGCACCTTTGGCTGTGATTACAGCTGTGAGTGTCTAAGTGCTTTCCACACCTGAATTGTGCAACATTTGCCCATAATTTTTTTCCTAAATTCTTCAAGCTCTAAATTGGTTGTTGATCATTGCTAGAAAACCATTTTCAGGTCTTGCCATAGATTTTCAAGTAGATTTAAGTCAAACTGTAACTCGGCCAGTCAGGATTGTTCACTGTCTTCTTGGTAAGCAACCCCAGGGTAGATTTGGCCTTGTGATTTAAGTTATTGTCTTTCTGAAAGGTAAAGTCATCTCCCAGTGTCTGATGGAAAGCAAACTGAACCATGTTTTCCTCTAGGATTTTCGCCTGCGCTTATAGCTCCATTCCTTAAGTGTTTTTCAATCCGCCCCTTTTTTCAATTTTCACCTAAAAAGACATACCCAAATCTAACTGCCGGTAGCTCAGGCCTTGAAGCAAGGAAATGCATATTCTTGATACAATGGTAAAGGAAATACTTTGAAGTTTGTGGAAATGTGAAAGGAATGTATGAGAATATAACACATTAGATCTGGTAAAAGATAATACAAAGAAAAAAATAACAGTTGAAAAACAATAATTTGTACCATCATCTTTGAAATGCAAGAGAAAGGCCATAATGTGTAATTCCAGCCCAAGCGGAATTTAGATTATGGCCACTAGTTTTAGACTGATCCAATGAACCATTGCATTTCTGTTCAACCATTTGTATCAAGACTGCCCAAATGTGCCTAATTTATTTATGAATAACTTTTCAAGTTCAAAACTATGCACTCTCTTCGAACAATAGCATGGTATTATTTAATTGTAATAGCTACTGTAAATTGGACAGTGCAGTTACATTACCAATAATTTAAGCTTTCTGACAGTATCAGAAATTTATATGTCCTGGGAAATTTTATTGTTACTTACAACCTCATGCTAATCACATTAGCCTATGTTAGCTCAACCATCCCATGGACGGGACACAGATCCCATAGAGGTACATTTTTTATTGTGAAAAACTCCCCAGTTCTTAATGATTACAAGCATACCCATAACATTATGCAGCCACCACTATGCTTGAAAATATGGATTTTGGGGTAAATTTGGATTTTCCCCAAACATAACACTTTGTATTCAAAACAAAAAGTTAATTGCTTTCCTCTTTTTTTGGGGCAGTATTATTTTAGGTCCTTGTTGCAAACAGGATGTATGTTTTGGAATATGTTTTATTCTATACAGGGTTCCATCTTTTCACTCTGTCAATTAGGTTAGTATTGTGGAGTAACTACAATATTGTTGATTCATCCTGGTTTCTCCTATCACAGCCATTAATCTCTGTAACTGTTTTAAAATCACCATCGGCCTCATGGTGAAATCTCTGAGCGGTATCCTTCCTCTCCGGCAACTAAGTTAGGAAGGACACCTGTATCTTTGTAGTGACTGGCTGTATTGATACACCACCCAAAGAGTAATGAATAACTTCACCATGATCAAAGGGATATTCAATGTTTGCTTTTTGTATTTTTCACCCATCTACCAGTAGGTGCCCTTCTTTGCGAGGCATTGGAAAACCTCCATGGTCTTTGTGGTTGAATCTGTGTTTGAAATTCACAGCTCGGCTGAGGGATCTTACAGATTCAGTATGTGTGGGGTACCGAGATGAGGTAGTCATGTTAAACACTATTATTGCACATAGAGTGAGTCCATGCAACTTATTATGTGACTTGTGAAGCACATTTTTAGTCCTGAACTTATTTAGGCTTTCAATAACAAAGAGGTTGAATACTTATTGACTCAAGACGTTTCAGCTTCTCCTTTTTTATACATTTGTATGTAATCCATTGTAAATTCAGGCTTTAACACGGCAAAATGTTGAAAAAGTCAAGGGGTGTGAATAGTTTCTGAAGGCACTGTAGGTAGCCTAGATTTTGTGGTTAAAGGTAAGACACAAAATAGATAGGCCTAGCTATCCTAGTTTGCCCCCAATTGTTCATGCCATCCATTCATGTCTTACCGTGCAGCCTACCTGCGTTGATACCTGTCAGCACCTGCTTGGTATTCAAATGTACAGTTAACCAGCATTTAGGCTATGATATAGGCACCTAATCTCAGGGAGAGTTATACTTCTGACAACAAATGAATATATAGACTGATTTCAACAGTATGATTTACCTACCCTAAAAGCCCTCTATAATTAATTATTGGGGATTTTACTTTATTGAGCAATAAGTTATGCGCAATCAGAGATGTGGTTAAGAATAGCTTAGCTTTTAAATCACTATGGAGTTATCCCAGATCATCAACTGATGGCCTAATCCTTATCCCACTGTCTTGTCTTATATCTTAAGCAATATCAAAACTGGCTACACTGTAATGGAAAACTGTCATTTCTACAGTAATTTGGGGGATATCAACAGTAAAATACCCTGAAACATTTTACTGCAGCATACTGTAAATGATGGTGCATTGTGTGAAAATGTGGTGGGCAGGGAAAGAATTTCTCATTTTCAAATGGTACTGTTATTTCACCACTGAGGTAGAAAGAACTGGAGACTGCGTCCAAGATGTCTGACCGTTGTTTTCAACATAATCTACTCACGTTCGCATACACTGATTCATGGACTGTCTATATTTTACACAGCCCAACTTCACATGCACACTAGTATTTAGAGCGCACAGGAACCAGCGTGAGCAGCGACAATATCATCACGTCATCCAAAAACATGGCAGTCATTGGATGAATATAAAATGTTAATATCTTCAGCTGTGAGTGATGGAAAAGAAATCGGCCTGTGAAAATGCTGTACCAATTTAACTGGTACAGTATGTGGTTATAGTGCCCAATCAATTTGAAATACAGTATATAGGGGACAGATTGCATTTTGCCATGTCCTTTTGGTCTGTTTTGCCTTGTAGTCGCTGCCGGTTTGGAAGCCTTTGTTAAGGACTCTAGAAGTGCAAGTGATATAAAACACCATATATTCATTAATATGCTGTTATATGCAAACACTTTACCTAGCGGCCAAGCTGCTTGTGCCAATCCCTTGTAATTACAATAAAATACTGTGAAATACAAACCCCTTCCCTCAATTAATTTAATCTATCCATTCATTAATTCATCACGATTACGGTAGAATTGACTTTTTGACAGAATAGTCCTAATACAGTACATTTTACAGTATTGTACTGTGTGTCATTACACAGTACTTTTTTGATACCATATTTATATTACAGTAGGTGTACTGTAATATGAAATACATAATTTTACTTGACACTGAGCTGCCTGTAAATTACTGTCAATTTCACGACCACTCCTTTACCGTGTACTTTCTTTATCAAATAATGTGTGTGTGTGTGTGTGTGTGTGTGTGTGTGTGTGTGTGTGTGTGTGTGTGTGTGTGTGTGTGTGTGTGTGTGTGTGTGTGTGTGTGTGTGTGTGTGTGTGTGTGTGTGTGTGTGTGTGTGTGTGTGTGTGTGTGTGTGTGTGTGTGTTAGCAATGTAGTTGGGATCAGCTACTGGATTTCAACAGATATAGGCCTATCTGGTATGGCTGGGTAATATGTCATTTTCATTCCAAACAATGAGTCACAAGGAGTTGGCAAGATAGCACAAACAGATCTGGGACCAGGCTCGGTAATATGCACTTCTCCATCTGCACTCTGTACACTTATAAAGATAAACTGAGCTCCTCAAATATTTACATAGATTACAGTCCTGAATCCCGGGTAATCAAATCAAATTGTATTTGTCACATGCGCAGAATACAATAACAGGTCTAGACCTTACAGTGAAATGATTACTTACAAGCTCTTAACCAACAATGCCGTTTTAAGAAAAAATAAGTGTTCAGTTTATTTTGTAAATACATTATTAAGTAAACAATAAATAAATACTGTAACAAAACACCACCAGACCAGACATATGTTTCTCAAGTTAAACGAAATAATCCTCCTTATGGTCGTGTGTGTCCTACCGCACCAGAGGTGTATGTCGACTGAAATGTGTTTTGATGTATTCATTTAATTTGAAACGCAGAGCAGAGTGAATCTTCTTCCCTGTGGCAGTTTGTACAGGTAAACCAGTGAGGTGTCTTGTTCCTGCTTGTCTAGTTCGGACTTGCGCCGGTTTTGTTAACTGTTGAAGGCAGACAAGTTTGATCTGAAGTTTGGGTCATGACTGGCATCCATCCATCTGTGAGACAAAATGGGGAATTTACCAGCAAGCAGAAACAGCATATCAATGGGAAAAGCAAGAGAAGTAACAGCAAGGTGTGATAGGGGTGAAAGAGGTGAAAATAAAAATGGAAAGCAAATTATGTTAAACTGTATTTTATAGTTTTTTGTTCTTAAATGTTTGGTTGATTTAAATGTGCAGTCTGTAATTTTAAACAGCCTAACCCTGTCACTGTTTGGAAAGCTGAGGAATGAGGTTGAGGAAATGTTTCTCGGTAGTTTAAATGTATTTTGAAGCTACACATGACATACGGCATAAACAGTCATGACAGCTGCTAATTGTGCATGGCGGTTATCTCATGACCATGACAGTGTTATGTTGTCCTTACGGTGGAGGTAAAGTTAAGATAATACATTACTTTCAACAAGCTATAGACTCTTCTCATGGCTATGCAAGTGTATATGTTTCCCATTAACATATTCCATAACACATCCCCACTAGATGATAACCAACAACCACAACCTAACTGGGTTCCACTGTCAGACAAATACATTCTATTGTGTGATGTAGTGGTAAAAAAAGGAGTGTTGGTAAATTCTGTTATCAATTGCTTCCGATACTTTCAGTGCATTTTTCCACTGAAGGTGGGTAAACTGTCGCGCAAAATACAAAAGGTGGACAAACTGCATTTTACTTGCGTTTAGCCTCTACACCACTGATTGTACATGGTGGGACTCACAAAGTGCTATCCAGTGTAATTGACCTTGCAAATATGCATGCGTTCATTGCTTACATCCACAATGAAAGGCTCATTGTCCGTCCTCCCTCCCAAAAGCCTGGAAGGGTCCATAGCTTCAACCCCGCAGCACACACAGACACTTACACACACCAACTAATTAATGGACTGCTGAATGTACAGTTGAAGTCGGAAGTTTACATACACTCAGGTTGGAGTCACCAAAACTAGTTTTTCAACCACTCCACAAATGTCTTGTTAACAAACTATAGTTTTGGCAAGACGGTTAGGACATCTACTTTGTGCATAACACAAGTCATTTTTCTAACAATTGTTTACAGACAGATTATTTCACTTATAACTCACTATATCACAATTCCAGTGGGTCAGAAGTTTACATACACTAAGTTGACTGTGCCGTTAAACAGCTTGGGAAATTCCAGAAAATGATGTCATGGCTTTAGAAGCTTCTGATAGGCTAATTGACATAATTTGAGTTAATTAGAGGTGTACCTGTGGATGTATTTCAAAGCCTACCTTCAAACTCAGTGCCTCTTTGCTTGACATGGGAAAATCAAAAGAAATCAGCCAAGATTGTAGACCTCCACACGTCTGGTTCATCCTTGGGAGCAATTTCAAATGCCTGAAGGTACCACGTTCATCTGTACAAACAATAGTACGCAAGTATAAACACCATGGCACCACACAGCCGTCATACTGCTCAGGAAGGAGATGTGTTCTGTCTCCTAGAGATTAATATACTTTGGTGCAAAAAGTGCAAATCAATCCCAGAACATCAGCAAATGATCTTGTGAAGATGCCTGAGGAAGTACGAGTCCTATATCAACATAATTTGAAATGCCACTCAGCAAGGAAGAAGACACTACTCGAAAACTGCCATAAAAAAGCCAGACTACGGTTTGCAACGGCACATGGGGACAAAGATCATACTTTTTGGAGAAATGTCCTCTGGTCTGATGAAACAAAATTAGAACTGTTTGGCCATAATGACCATCTTTATGTTCGGAGGAAAAAGGGGGAGGCTTGCAAGCCGAAGAACACCATCCCAACCGTGATGCACTGGGGTGGCAGCATCATGTCGTAGGGGTGCTTTGCTGCAGGAGGGACTGGTGCACTTCACAAACTAAATGGCATCATGAGGTAGGAAAATTATGTGGATATATTGAAGCAACATCTCAAGACATCAGTCAGGAAGTTAAAGCTTGGTCACAAATGGGTCTTCCAAATGGACAATGACCCCAAACAATCTTCCAAAGTTGTGGCAAAATGGCTTAAGGACAACAAAGTCAAGGTATTGGAGTGGCCATCACAAAGCCCTGACCTCAATCCCATAGAACATTTGTGGGCAGAACTGAAAAAGCGTTTGCGAACAAGGAGGCCTACAAACCTGACTCAGTTACACCAGCTCTGTCAGGAGGAATGGGCCAAAATTCACCCAACTTATTGTGGGAAGCTTGATGAAGGTTATCTGAAACGTTTGACCCAAGTTATACAATTTAAAGGCAGTGCAACCAAATACTAATTGAGTGTATGTACACTTCTGACCCACTGGGAATGTGATGAAAGAAATAAAAGCTGAAATAAATCATTCTCTCTACTATTATTCTTAAATTTCACATTCTTAAAATAAAGTGGTGATCCTAACTGAACTTTTACTAGGATTAAATGTAAGGATTTGTGAAAAACTGAGTTTAAATGTCTTTGGCTAAGGTATATGTAAACTTCTGAAAAAACTGTCAGAGATGGGGCAAAATGAGTGGCTAATAAGTCTGGCTGAGCAACTGACTGGCTGATTTACTCTAAGTTAAGAAAATATGTGACTAAACTCAGCAAAAATAAGAAGAAACTGTATTATGAAGCCAAGATCAATTATACAACAAATGGTGTAAATTGATATTTTATAGGAAATTATGGGCAGAATGACAAATTGACCGATTACTTCACTTCTTGTTTTTATGAGAAATGTTAATGTGTTGGAAATGCAAAATTGTTACACACAGCACTGACACACACACTTACCCCATCAGACATGTCACCAGGGGTCTTTTCACAGTCCCAACATGTGACCTACTTGTTGTGTGTATGTACTGACATGTATGTGTAACTGATTTGATTTACCTTTATTTAACTAGGCAAGTCAGTTAAGAAAAATTTCTTATTTTCAATGACAGCCTAGGAACAGTGGGTTAACTGCCTGTTCAGGGGCAGAAAGACAGACCTTGTCAGCTCGGGGGTTTGAACTTGAAACCTTCCGGTTACTAGTTCAACGCTCTAACCACTAGGCTACCCTGCCACCCCATAGATGCACACACACCAACACTACATGTTAATGTTCTTAAATGTCAATTGTAAAGTTTTTTGTCTGTAATGTCTTTTTAGTTACATGTCGGACCCCAGTAAGACGAGCTGTCACCATTGGCTTCAGCTAATGGGAATCCTAATAAATCAAATTCAATCAAATTAATTCAGAGACAATGTTGTTATGGTTGTGGGTGAGAAAAGACATGTCACATACCATTTGCACTGTGCCATAAGGTTATTTTGTACTGTAGATGCCTTTGGTAAACTTCAGATTCTTGCTTGATCATCCATCTCCATTTCAACATTTCTAACCTAGTAACCCATGGCTTTTAGAATCTTCTAGCATTTTTCAGCTTCCCTTTCTAATATCTGCTGCCCTGCTGACCCATATTGGAATTATAAGACCAACCATACCTGAAACAGAGTTCCTTTGGAATTATAAGACCAACCATACCTGAAACAGAGTTCCTTTGGAATTATAAGACCAACCATACCTGAAACAGAGTTCCTTTGGAATTATAAGACCAACCATACCTGAAACAGAGTTCCTTTGGAATTATAAGACCAACCATACCTGAAACGGAGTTCCTTTGGAATTATAAGACCAACCATACCTGAAACAGAGTTCCTTTGGAATTATAAGACCAACCATACCTGAAACAGAGTTCCTTTGGAATTATAAGACCAACCATACCTGAAACAGAGTTCCTTTGGAATTATAAGACCAACCATACCTGAAACAGAGTTCCTTTGGAATTATAAGACCAACCATACCTGAAACAGAGTTCCTTTGGAATTATAAGACCAACCATACCTGAAACAGAGTTCCTTTGGAATTATAAGACCAACCATACCTGAAACGGAGTTCCTTTGGAATTATAAGACCAACCATACCTGAAACGGAGTTCCTTTGGAATTATAAGACCAACCATACCTGAAACAGAGTTCCTTTGGAATTATAAGACCAACCATACCTGAAACAGAGTTCCTTTGGAATTATAAGACCAACCATACCTGAAACAGAGTTCCTTTGGAATTATAAGACCAACCATACCTGAAACGGAGTTCCTTTTTTGTTTGGCCTTACTAATTTTCCTTCATTCGAAGTAATAGTAGGAAGTGATGTTTGGGTTTTAGATAGAACCCACATTTTCAGTTTGCACAGTTTGACCAAACATTCACAACCTTACAGCTTGAATAACTGTATTTTTATTTTACTTCTATGCGTATCATACTGCACTGTACTGTAGTGTATAGAATCGATAGATCAATTTAGGCCTACAGATTTTTTTGTGACAGAAAGGGTTCATTTTGATTGACATGTGTTTGCTCTCTTTCTGTGTGCTAAAGTATATGAATTGAGAAATGGCCTTTTTAAGCAATAAGGCCTGGGTTTGTGGTATATAGACAATATACCATAGCTAAGGGCTGTTCTTAGGCATGAGGCAGCACTGAGTACTGCATACAGCCCTGAGCCATGGTATATTGGCCATATACCACAAACCCATGAGGTGCCTTATTGCTATTATAAACAAGTTACTAATGTAATTAGAACAGTACACAAGTAGTGTTGCGTCATACCAATGGTACCGTATATTGTCTCATATACCACAGCTTTCAGCCAATCAGAATTCAGGGCTCAAACTACCCTGTTTATAATAAGTAATAAGGCATGACAGCCGATGGTATATTGTGGATTACACACAGTTAATGGGTGTTCTTAGGCCTGGTGCAATGTAGTGTAGGCCTATGAGTACTGTATGTATACTTGTGTTCATCCGTGTATATGCACTTTGTGGTTTTATTGTACATTTTACACTATGTAGTCAGTTAATGTTTTGGACAGGAGTAACATAAGAGCAGAGCATGAATGAGAATATTTTTGTTTTATTTCTCTCCTGTAGTCCTACTCCCCCAACACGCATGTTTCGCCACGATAATGAATCAGAACTTTACAGACAAGTCTCTAGCAGTATGGCTGAGTGGACTCGTGTTTATATTCTTACTAGCCTATGTACTGACAGTTCTCCAGTATGATGTGTCAGAGCCACGTTGTGGTGTGTGCCTGGGAGGAGGATGTGGACCAGGTAGGTTGGAGGATCAAGTGAAGCAATTTCTAACACACCACATATCCTATGATTCATTTACTGCATGATTCATATCCTATGATTCATTATACATTTGAATGATTGGATGTTATTGTCTATAGGTTTTGTGGGAATGTGGCAGTTCAGGTACAGATTGTGTACATACAAACAGAAGCTGACACATATAGTATCTGTAATAACCAGTTCTTTGCACGTCTGTTGATGGAGTTTGCCAGGGGAACAATAAACAGAAGCAGCCTGACTGCCAACTGCTGCAGATCAGAGTCAGTCTGTCAGTGGTCTCTCTCCAGCTCCCTGCTTTGACTTTGATCCCAGTTGACCAAGGGAGAGTGTTTGTATGAAACTTCCTGTAGAGCGAAAGGAAAGCTGCCACAATGTTTGACTGATAATATTGTGGTGAGACGCAGCATGCAGACACAGTGGCGAAGTTCATCATCTGACATGGTGTTTCAGACATATCAATAACCTGTGTTGATTGATCACCATTGCAAGACATTCTAGATGGTTCTACTGTAGTTCCAATCACATGATTCATATCCCCCAGGCTTGAACGGCTTTTCTTTATCAGAGAAATCTGCAGTAAATCTCCTCTGATGTGACAAAATTTATTCACATACCTGCCCCTTGTTCCCTAGATCAGCAGAGTCACTCCAGAGGAATGCACTTAGCCAGCAAAGCTTTGACAAATAGTGCCTACTTTAGGACCATCAGATAAGACATTGATTCTCCATTCCGTCTATGTCAGCTCATTGATCCCTGTTTCGTTACATCAATTCTATATATACAGTGCCTTGCGAAAGTATTCGGCCCCCTTGAACTTTGTGACCTTTTGCCACATTTCAGGCTTCAAACATAAAGATATAAAACTGTATTTTTTTGTGAAGAATCAACAACAAGTGGGACACAATCATGAAGTGGAACGACATTTATTGGATATTTCAAACCTTTTTAACAAATCAAAAACTGAAAAATTGGGCGTGCAAAATTATTCAGCCCCTTTACTTTCAGTGCAGCAAACTCTCTCCAGAAGTTCAGTGAGGATCTCTGAATGATCCAATGTTGACCTAAATTACTAATGATGATAAATAAATTATTTATTATTATTATATTAAATCCAATCCACCTGTGTGTAATCAAGTCTCCGTATAAATGCACCTGCACTGTGATAGTCTCAGAGGTCCGTTAAAAGCGCAGAGAGCATCATGAAGAACAAGGAACACACCAGGCAGGTCCGAGATACTGTTGTGAAGAAGTTTAAAGCCGGATTTGGATATAAAAAGATTTTAGGGGGTTGGAGGGGTTGGAGTGAGTGATTGGTGGGAGGAGTGAGACAGAGGGCAGAGTGAGGTGGGGTGGGAATAAGGGGGTGGGACAGTGGAGGATGCAGAGCGATATGCTTGGAATTTAACCGCCATGGCTGACTGGTTCTGGAGTCTATAGGACTAAGAACTTTAAGCATCTTGTCTTCAGTGAAATGGAATGTGTATGGTATGAACCTGGAACCAAGGTTGAGAGATCTTGTAGAATTTTCTCTCCTGAATGAAATGTGTTGTTTAACTAGTCCTTTATTAGGTCATTTAAAAACAAAATGCATGCATTAAGAAAACTTGGAAATACTTAGCTTAACAGCCATTTACCCATTGAGCGAGGTGTTTAGCAAGGTGTCAGTAACCATGTAACTACTATGTCTGAGTGACACTAGTGTTGATCCCTGCTCAATTGGTCTTTATTATTTTCTCTCCCCACTTTTTCCAGATGTCTGTCTACATCCACAGGTTAAATTAATAATAATAACAATATTTAATAATAACACTATTTAATTTATAAAGTGCATTTCAAACACTAAATAGAAAACAAAACAAATTCATCAACACTACATCAGAAAGCAGAAAAAAAGATCACAATACATACAAAACCATGACCTACTAATATAGACTTTAAGCAGATTAAGCAATCAAACGTTAATTAATGAATGTTCATTAACATGGTGATAGAGTGATGCATTAGGCATCAACGCATAATTACTGACACAATCAAAGGACGGACAGGGCTGGACGTAGCCTAGAGCTTTGTACTGACACCAATGGGCATTGAGTAGGTGGTGCTGTTGTGTCTCTTTAAGGCCAACTCTTGTATTTTGAGACAATACAGGTTTTGCTGTTCAATGGTCATTTTGATTCTTGAGCTTAGTACAAGTGTCTTACCCTACCATAGCCTGAAGTAAAAGGTTGTATTACATATTTTTTAAATATCATTTAGGTCTTTGTAAACAGGGTTGGGCCATATCCAGATTTCCATACCTTCATACTGGTATTACCAGCAGTGCACACAAGGGCCGCTATTTCTATTCAAAAGTTATTTAAAAAAAATGTATGCCAACAAAGTACTAGTGATTACCCATAGCAGACACTAGCTAAATGCTCACAAGCTCAAGAGAGGACAGACAAACCTGGCTCATAAAGT
This sequence comes from Oncorhynchus gorbuscha, assembly GCF_021184085.1. Classification (NCBI taxonomy): domain Eukaryota; kingdom Metazoa; phylum Chordata; class Actinopteri; order Salmoniformes; family Salmonidae; genus Oncorhynchus; species Oncorhynchus gorbuscha. Next base: position 16,998,791 of record NC_060189.1, on the reverse strand, counting down.
TATGCAACTATCTCAAAAGGCTACTCACACTTGATCCAGGAGAGGATTGATTGTCTCTTCTGTAACCAAGAAGCTTGATCTTGCAAGCTGACCACCTCCCGACTCCGACTGTTTGGTCACCTGGCCAGATCAAACCCACCTCTGGAGCCTGCCCTTGTCCTCAAGGAGCCATCCCCCAACAGGCCACACCCAAGATAAAGAACGAGAGTCTGGTTTGGTCACCAGTTGGAGGTTGTCCTACACAACCTGGGACTCAACACCACATCAGCCTGGGAACTTGCCTAGAATAGGATGGCGTGGCGTTCACTGTGCTCCAAGGAGCGAGCGAAGATAAGTGAGTGAGTATTTAAAATCATGCCGTCTGTATTTCAAAATACCCCTGTATACGGTATATATGGGCTGTCTGTCAGAGGAGGAGGACTATGACTGGTATGATCATTAAAGAAGGTCTTCTGAGGCTGAAGAGCCCCAGCCCCACATGGATGCATCGTTTCCATTGTGAAGCATCACTGTTTAATGGACTGATTTGTTTACAGTCAATGTCGCGAGGTGGCTAGCTTGAAAGACCAAGCCTCTTGGTTACAGCACAGACAATCAATCAGGCAAGAGAATGTGGCCGGTTTGGTCTGAGTCTAGATAGATATGCAATTTTACAACTGATACAGATTCAGTTGTAGTTAGTTAAAAGGCCAGATTAGCTGGTGGCATGTGACAATAATCTGACCTAGGAACAGAGGACTTGAAATGAAAGGAGTAGCATTGTTTTTACATCCAAAGCCAATGAAAAGCATTCTGGGTGAGGGCATTATAGGTGTGTGTGTGTGTGTGTGTGTGTGTGTGTGTGTGTGTGTGTGTGTGTGTGTGTGTGTGTGTGTGTGTGTGTGTGTGTGTGTGTGTGTGTGTGTGTGTGTGTGTGTGTGTGTGTGTGTGTGTGTGTGTGTGTGTGTGTGTGTGTGTGTGTGTGTGTGTGTGTGTGTGTGTGTCCTGTGTGTGTGTGTGTGCATACACCTGGATTAGTTTGTTTTAATGGACTGATTTGTTTACCCAATGTCTCGAGCTGTAAGACAGGGGACTCTGTGCCACAACATAGGGCGGAGGTTTGAGTCTATATAAATTGTAGTTTGACTAAACAAACTACATTAACCATGTTTCCATCCAACCTTTTTATGCTTGTAAAGTGCATGTTGGATAAAAAATGTCATGACAGGCCTGAAAGAAAGAGCAAATTTGTCACTAAACTTTCCAAATGTCTACCAAACTAGTAAATTTGCTAGACAACGTGGGAATGTGTGGTTAAAATGTATTATGCGAGAAATGGCAGTGGAAATACCTTTATGTGTAAATATTGATATAATAACCATGGTATTGAAGTAAACTTGGAGTCATGCAATGACATGTTGTCACGACTCTGGAAAGTAAACGGTTTATTAGACGATGAAATACATACTAAATGTCTTATTCTGGTGACATGATGATCGATGCTTGGCTGCCGTTTGACAAATTTCATCATGTAGGCTAATACCCGCACTCTATCTGCGAGATGTTGGCTAGAGTGCACGTGCCAATGTCAGATTGGGCACATTCGCTATATAAAGCAAAATGTTTTGTGACATTTCTAGTAGAGTTAACCTATTTAACTCGTTTATTTATTTTTCGGTACAGTCATCAATTGGTCGCCAATTGGATGGAAACCAAGCTACTCTTGTGAATTTGTTTGTTTTGACACCTGCTGCATTACCTTCAGACTGTTGGTAATGCAGTTCTTATCAATCTGCAAATCTCTACAGCTCAAAATGTCATGTCATGGACAGTATCAGGATGAGAGAGAGAGAGAGAGAGAGAGAGAGAGAGAGAGAGAGAGAGAGAGAGAGAGAGAGAGAGAGAGAGAGAGAGAAACAATCTCTCTAGGGGGCTGCAATGAAAACATAACCCTGCTTTGAACCTCTTAACTAACCCCCTGAACAAACATGTATACAAAGATAAGATCACATAGTATATCTACACACAAACTCACGAGTGAAATCCAACAAAGACCTACAGTAGGTATCATGTCTACACCTTTAGCTGACACCAGTCATTGTCCAGTGGAAATAAAGCTTTCTTTGTTAAGGGAGTTCTGGTCATCATTATCAAACTGACTGTTTGAAGAAAAAAATGGTTTCCTATCACCATTCCCTTTACCCTGTTTTTACTAACAATCAGACATCTGGTGTGTCCATTCTGGCTCGGACATGGCTACTTGCTTACTTGGAGATATGGTGTGCTTGTTTCTGTGCCACCCACTTTTTTCTGGTGATATTTTAAATACAAATTATTCCAATATAGCTATACAGCACATTTGTCAGAAATTGAAAGCTTGCACATTCATGCTAAACTAATCGAAATACCATTGCATAGGTTGTTATTATGGAAATAACATCATCATGTCAAGTGTTGCGTTATACATGTCCCAAAGATGTCTATCTTTATGTGGAGCAGTGAACAGGGGAGAGAGATAAGTGCCAGGATGAATGTGTGTTCTTTCCTCATCCTGCTCCAAAGTCAACACATTCAGGGTTACGACAGGCCTGGTTGTGAAAGCATGTCATCCGAGCAGAACGCACTGCATTGGGCTGTTGTGGTCACATCACACTTGTTTCTCAGTCCTTTGATGATTAAACAAGTGATAAATGGAGTCTTTATTACTCTCTACTGTACTGGTCTATAGCCTCCAGTAATTGTTTCAGGTTCAGTAGCTCTGTCTTTCAGCGTTCTGCTGGTAATTGTGTATTGTACTGTGTGCGCACAGAGCGCTATATAGTGTTTAATGTTCATATTCTATATGCATTCATTAAACTCAAACATATGCATCATTCAGCTATTGTAAGCTGCTGTCCAAACTAGAGCGGTTAAAGTTTGTTTTTGGAGTTTGCATTGGATTGGGCCTGTCGGGAACAAATATATCTTTCATCAACAGCCACTGGTGACTCACCCAGCCAGCCCCACTCATAACCTGTAGAATGATGTATGAGTCATGCCTTGACTTCACTCCATCCCTTGTTTGACTTTATGAAGTCCCACAGGTTCGTTCCCTGCATACGTTTATTCAAAATGTTTGTGTTTCTATATGATGAGTGATGCGAGTCATGTGACTGTTTTGATACCATTGATATGTGCCAAGCTGTAGCCTGTGCCAAGCTGTCCTGTGTGTGTGTGTGTGTGTGTGTGTGTGTGTGTGTGTGTGTGTGTGTGTGTGTGTGTGTGTGTGTGTGTGTGTGTGTGTGTGTGTGTGTGTGTGTGTGTGTGTGTGTGTGTGTGTGTGTGTGTGTGTGTGTGTGTGTGTGTGTGTGTGTGTGTGTGTGTGTGTGTGTGTGTGTGTGTGTGTGTGTGTGTACCCTGTGTTGCTGACTGAACAGCTGTGTTGAGCTTTGCCATTGTAAAAGTGTATTGATACAGTTAATGCAAAACAACAGAGCCATTGTTTTGCTGAGGAGGATAATGCTCTGTGGCTCGGCTGCTGCTGGCTTTTATCAGTCAACTCCCTGTTGAGTATTCTGCAACATTACAGTGTGTTGTCTAAATGATCTGCTTGAGAGCGTCTGTTATGTTGCGTGGGAGGCAGTTCTACTTCTGTAATACTATACCTTCACTGTAGGCTAGCTGCCATATTTCCTAAACATACCCAGGAAACTAGTGGGAGTGACCAATGGTGTTGCACAACAGTTCATTGAACTTCCAAAATGTCTAAAAACATTGTAAAACATTTAAGTTTTGAATGTTAGGGTTTCAGAAAATCTCAAATAACTTAATATTACCCGCCTGTATTTCCTGTTATGTTGAATTGTGCCAGATCTGAATATCTCCTACACTCTTCGTAAAAAAAAGGTTTTATCTAGAGCCTAAAGCCAAATTGATACCTGTTGCTAACATGCGTCCTGTCATGCTCGCTGAAATGAGTGGACCAAGGTGCAGCGTGGTAGGCGTACATTTTCCTTTATTTAAAGAACACCGAACAAAAAACAACAAAATACCAACCCGAAATGTGAAGCTAAATAACAGTGCTCACAGGCAACTATCCATAGTCAAGATCCCACAAAGCACAATGGGGAAATGGCTGCCTAAATATGATCCCCAATCAGAGACAATGATAAACAGCTGTCTCTGATTGGGAACCATACCAGGCCAACAAATCACTAATCATCTGGATGACCCACCCTAGTCACTATCACGCCCCAACCAACATAGAGAATAAACAGCTCTATGCTCAAGGCGTGACACGTCCTTTGTCCTGATCTTATCCACATTCTGATTGTGTCCACATTGAAGACGTAGCATCTACACATGGTGATAAAATGTGTCTCTTATCCATCCACTCTGTCCACAATGTAACCAGATTTCCTGGTGCCTCCCTGTATGCAGATTATTTAACAGATATTCTTTCAAAATAATATTTATTTATTTTAAGACAATTATTGATGCCATAAGTCAATGGTGCTACCTGTCGATGATTTTGAGGCCGATATAATTATTTAAATGTTTTATCCATCCATATCTGTTTATACTTGATTGATATTCAGATACAATGAGTCCCTGACTACCTCCGGAGGTGGCCAGGAAGATCTGATTACAATCAGATTAGAATGAGTATTTTAATCGTCTACACCAGTCTAAAAATGTAGGCACAATCCGAATGTGGACAAGATCAGGACAAAATATGCATGTTAGAACCACGTATAAACAGGGCTTAAAAAGGTCATTTGGCTGTCCCCATAGGAGAACCCTTTGAAGAACCCTTTGGGTTCCAGGTATAACCCTTTTCAGTTCCATGTAGAACCCTTTCCACAGTGTTCTACATGGAACGCAAAATAGTTATATCTGTAACCAAAAAGGGTTCTCCTATTGGGACAGCCAATGAACTCTTTTGAAACCCTTTTATCTAAGAGTGTAGGGGAGGGATGGCATCAGATTGAATGTAGTAACAGAGAAAGACTCCAAGCAGTTTGGAGCTGGTTGATTTAGGCCTCAGACTTGTTCAGAGGCTGCAAACTGATAGAGAGACTGAGGAAATGTTTACCCAAAACTGGTGACTGATGTCTTACTGAGGTCAAAGGGCAAGGTTGGGGGTTAAGTTTATTTAATTACATAACGTTTGCTTTTGTGTGTTTTGTTCCATCTTACTTATTCGACCTCCGACCATTGACCTCAAGTCATATTGATTTGCTGCGTGGTTAATATGTTGCATCTGTATACAGCGCCACATGGGAGTGTGGATGGTTCCTGTGGTCTTTATAATTACTCAGTGCATAGTTGTTGCATTGGATATGTCATAGTCATTATCCATTATGAAACATGAGAAAGGTCCTGAGACATGATTGTCCAAAACACAGGGTCCTAATTATGAAAAATGAGAAAGCAATTAGCATTCATATTTATTCATATCCTTTCAGATCAAGCTGTGTATGTGAGATAACACGTTCTGCCAGATGTGCTTCCTCTTCGGGCTTGAAGTTGGAACAGATACCACTGTCTGCAAGTAGACACCCGCTGGGCACAGACGTCAGTTCAACGTCTAGTTTTAATTTACATTTGGTTGAGTTGTCAACAAATGTGAATTCAACTTGAAATCAGCAAAACATTTCACTATATCATTGGATTTATATTCAAATATAAAATTATCTTAAAATGGACTTTTTTCCAATTCCAATCAGTTTTTCACATTGATTCAACATGAAATGACATGAAAACAATGTTGATTCAACCAGTTTGTGACCAGTGGGCAGCACTAGAAAACAAGAGAATAAAACTTTATGGATGATTCGTCTGTAGAAGTCTTGCAAACTCAGCATAATTTAGGAATAAAATGTATCATAATCAAACCATTCATGCATCAAAAAGATCCCTGGTTCAACCCTAATTCATGGATCATAGACCAAACGTCACAGCAATCTATTCTGCACAGTTTGTTATTTTCCCAAAGTCACTGTACAAATAAATCATTAACTGACGAGACTGGCTTCAATGTGTTGGCAAAGTAGGCATGGCCAGGGTAACTTAACATATGCCAACGGAATCAATAGATTCTGTAGAGAAGCAGTTTGATGATTTATGGTTCTGTATGACTCATCAGACAACTTTGTCATGATGAAAATTTATTCTGCATACACCCTATTGTGGGAAAGGATGGTATAACAAAGCCAGAAGATGCTGATCAATGATGAACAAACAAACCTCTTTTGTTGAAAAATGTACATGACTGCCGTTTTAATCAGGTGGTTGAAACGTCCCACATGTAGCAGAGTAAGACAATTATCTTATTGACTGATGGGGATAGTTTTTTTTAAGTGTAGTGCATTTATCTTCAACATTGCTAAAATGTCTCAGAACATTTCACCCCTCTGAACACATCCATGGTGTTGCACCTGTATCTACAGCACAGGAGGTTGGTTTCACCTTAATTGGGGAGGACGGACTCGTGGTAATGGCTGGATTGGAATGGTATTAAATCCATCATTAAATCCATCATGGTTTTCATGTGTTTGAGCTGTCCTCCACTCCGCAGCCTCCACTGATCAACAGAATCAACAATGGAATGCTGGTTCCCATTCTGAATTCTAAGAGAGATTCTCATAGCTCACTATATTGGGAAGGCACAATGGGTGTGAGCTAGCCTAACCGCTTCCATTGACAACACAGAGTCAACTTAAAACCCTTTGAGTACAGTGATGTTGTACCCACAGCAACTATTAAACTGAAAGGGTCTCGACCCAGCCCTGTGCAACTGGGTACTGGACTTTCTGACGGGCTGCATCCAGGTGGTGAGGGTAGGTAACAACATCTCCACCCCGCTGATCCTCAACACTGGGGCCCCACAAGGGTGCGTTCTGAGCCCTCTCCTGTACTCCCTGTTCACCCACGACTGCGTGGCCATGCACGCCTCCAACTCAATCATCAAGTTAGCAGACGACACTACAGTGGTAGGCTTGATTACCAACAACGACGAGACGGCCTACAGAGAGGACGTGAGGGCCGGAGTGTGGTGTCAGGAAAATAACCTCACACTCAACGTCAACAAAACATAGGAGATGATCGTGGACTTCAGGAAACAGCAGAGAGAACACTCCCCTATCCACATCGATGGGACAGTAGTGGAGAGGGTAGTAAGTTTTAAGTTCCTCCGGCGTACACATCACGGACAAACTGAATTGGTCCACCCACACAGACAGCGTGGTGAAGAAGGCGCAGCAGCACCTCTTCAACCTCAGGAGGCTGAAGAAATACGGCTTGACACCAAACGCACTCACAAACTTTTACAGATGCACAATCGAGAGCATCTTGTCGGGCTGTATCACCGCCTGGTACGGCAACTGCTCCGCCCACAACCGTAAGGCTCTCCAGAGGGTAGTGAGGTCTGCACAACGCATCACCGGGGGCAAACTACCTGCCCTCCAGGACACCTACACCACCCGATGTCACAGGAAGGCCATAAAGATCATTAAGGACAACAACCACCCGAGCCACTGCCTGTTCACCCCGCTATCATCCAGAAGGTGAGGTCAGTACAGGTGCATCAAACCAGGGACCGAGAGACTGAAAAACAGCTTCTATCTCAAGGCCATCAGACTGTTAACGGCCACCACTAACATTGAGTGGCTGCTGCAAACATACTGACTCAACTCCAGGCACTTTAATAATGGAAAAATGTATGTAAAAAATGTATCACTAGCCACTTTAATCAATGCCACTTAATATAATGTTTACATACCCTACATTACTCATCTCATATGTATATACTGTACTCGATGCCATCTACTGCATCTTGCATATGCCGTTCTGTACCATCACTCATTCATATAACTTTATGTACATATTCTTCATCCCTTTACACTTGTGTGTGTATAAGGTAGTTGTTGTGAAATTGTTAGGTTAGATTACTCGTTGGTTATTACTGCATTGTCGGAACTAGAAGCACAAGCATTTCACTTCACTTGTGGTCCTACTGTAGCTCAGTTGGTAGAGCATGGCGCTTGTAACGCCAGGGTAGTGGGTTCGATCCCCGGGACCACCCATACGTAGAATGTATGCACACATGACTGTAAGTCGCTTTGGATAAAAGCGTCTGCTAAATGGCATATATTATTATTATTATTATTACCTCACTTGCATTAACAGCTGCTAACCATGTGTTTGTGACAAATAACATTTGATTTGATATGACCTCCTGAAAACAGACCAGAGCCTATTGACATGTGTGTCCCAGAAAGCACAATGTTATTCTAACTACTGCACACACACTGTTGTGAATTGTGAATAAGTTGTGTTGGTGAGTGTCGTCTGACCAGTGTACCATTTCTCTCTGCTATAAATCGTCAAGTCTGTCATGTAAAGCACAACGAGGGTGTCAGATGTCACAGTTAAAACAGGAAACAGAAGCGTTGTGGTTGTGTTCTTGGAGATGTTGATGTTTAAGAAATGTGTACTTACAGCTGAATTACTTTCGGTGTGTCAAGTGGTCATGGGCGACGACTGACCATACATCATTAATATGATAACAACATATAGGTGGAATGGGTCGTGGGTGGCACAATTAGCCATGCCATGGGGTTTGTGAATGTGTGTGTGAGAAAGTGGACCAGAGGATAAGGACATGTTATAATCCGGAAGTGGGTCTAATCCTGAATGCTGAATGGTTAAAACCGTGATAGAAGAGATTAAATCAAAGGAAAGACTGCGAGAGTGGGCGAGGGATAGAAACCAAGTTTCAGCATCTTATCAGTGGTTACTGGGTGAGAACAGCAGCCTGCTCTAAGCCTAACAGTACCTCTCTCTCTCTCTGTCTCTCTGTCTCTCTGTCTCTCTCTGTCTGTCTGTCTGTCTGTCTGTCTGTCTGTCTGTCTGTCTGTCTGTCTGTCTGTCTGTGCGTCAGGAGTTTTGACCAACGGAGCGTGAAAACAGAATACAGCACCACGACTGACAGGGATGCTACCTCCATGATCAGCTATGACATGTCAGCCTTCAACAGCCTCAGTCCCAACAAGTCCAGAAATAAGGTATGTCACTATATAGTAGACTACAATAGGAGTCCTCTGTTGTGTTGTGGAGAAGTCATCTGGAAATATCTGTTCTGTATTTGCATTACTGTACTTTTAAACCCCACCCTCTTTACCCTCTGTGAGGCCAATCTAAAGTATTTTAGGACAGACTCATCTAAGAGTAATGATGAAATGTGACTATACTATACATCGTAGCAAAACATACTGTACCATACATTTTTACCATAGTTCTGTTCTGCAAGTGTCAAAAGAGAGAACTTTCAGAGTGGATAGATTCATATGCAACACACTTGATATTGATCAAAACGGTTACTAAACATAAAACGATTACTAAACATAATTTCAGTGACAGAATCTGTTCCTTTGCTTGGAGACATTTACTCCATACTACCGCTTGCCACTTCTTCTTGCACTGAGCCTGGCTGTGCAGTCATATATAAGGTGTGCAGAGGAGGGCAGTATTGACTCACTTTGCAGGGCCCTGAGTGGAAAAGAAGTAAGGTAAATCCCAAACCAGTCCCTTCCTCACTCCTCGACCCTCCATTTGCACGATCAAGTGTTATTGAGGATGTAGGTGCTAATTAGACCCTTTGATATGCGAGATGTACATAAACAGTACAGCAGTTCAGATTCTTCAGAGAGACCCCTCAGTAAAAGTTTGCGTCAGTTTATAGCTTTGTATTATGCAACATTTAGGTTTTGAATACCGATCTATATTTTTATTTGATTTTTATTTCACCTTTATTTAACCAGGTAGGCTAGTTGAGAACAAGTTCTCATTTGCAACTGCGACCTGGCCAAGACAAAGCATATCAGTGTGAACAGACAACACAGAGTTACACATGGAGTAAACAATTAACAAGTCAATAACACAGTAGAAAAAAAGGGAGTCTATATACAATGTGTGCAAAAGGCATGAGGAGGTAGGCGAATAATTACAATTTTGCAGATTAACACTGGAGTGATAAATGATCAGATGGTCATGTACAGGTAGAGATATTGGTGTGCAAAAGAGCAGAAAAGTAAATAAATAAAAACAGTGTGGGGATGAGATAGGTGAAAATGGGTGGGCTATTTACCAATAGACTATGTACAGCTGCAGCGATCGGTTAGCTGCTCAGATAGCTGATGTTTGAAGTTGGTGAGGGAGATAAAAGTCTCCAACTTCAGCGATTTTTGCAATTCGTTCCAGTCACAGGCAGCAGAGTACTGGAACGAAAGGCGGCCGAATGAGGTGTTGGCTTTAGGGATGATCAGTGAGATACACCTGCTGGAGCGCGTGCTATGGATGGGTGTTGCCATCGTGACCAGTGAGCTGAGATAAGGCGGAGCTTTACCTAGCATGGACTTGTAGATGACCTGGAGCCAGTGGGTCTGGCGACGAATATGTAGCGAGGGCCTGCCGACTAGAGCATACAAGTCGCAGTGGAGGGTGGTATAAGGTGCTTTAGTGACAAAACGGATGGCACTGTGATAAACTGCATCCAGTTTGCTGAGTAGAGTGTTGGAAGCAATTTTGTAGATGACATTGCCGAAGTCGAGGATCGGTAGGATAGTCAGTTTTACTAGGGTAAGCTTGGCGGCGTGAGTGAAGGAGGCTTTGTTGCGGAATAGAAAGCCGACTCTTGATTTGATTTTCGATTGGAGATGTTTGATATGAGTCTGGAAGGAGAGTTTGCAGTCTAGCCAGACACCTAGGTACTTATATTCAAGGTCGGAACCATCCAGGGTGGTGATGCTAGTCGGGCATGCGGGTGCAGGCAGCGATCGATTGAAAAGCATGCATTTGGTTTTACTAGCGTTTAAGAGCAGTTGGAGGCCACGGAAGGAGTGTTGTATGGCATTGAAGCTCGTTTGGAGGTTAGATAGCACAGTGTCCAATGACGGGCCGAAAGTATATAGAATGGTGTCGTCTGCGTAGAGGTGGATCAGGGAATCGCCCGCAGCAAGAGCAACATCATTGATATATACAGAGAAAAGAGTCGGCCCGAGAATTGAACCCTGTGGCACCCCCATAGAGACTGCCAGAGGACCGGACAGCATGCCCTCCGATTTGACACACTGAATTCTGTCTGCAAAGTAATTGGTGAACCAGGCAAGGCAGTCATCCGAAAAACCGAGGCTACTGAGTCTGCCGATAAGAATATGGTGATTGATAATTTCTTCAATAACCTTGGGTTATTAAGATAAATGTAGACACATTTATCAGAAGCCCCTTAAAGTTGTATACAAATCATTAGGGTTGAAGGGTAAATTATATGCCCACCTACAGATGCAGTATCTTAATTTGACCTATATTGTCACAGCAAAATAATCCTGCAGTAACAGGATTTCTTCCTGTGTTATTCTCCATTGACACCTACTTGACCAACATGTTGTCCAACATGTGCACTGTATATTATAGTTATTATTCATTATTATTATTAATGGGGTAGGATTCACTATCTATGTTCTATTGATATCAATCCAGGCTTTCACAAATACGTAATTGAGTACATTAATCCGTTCAAGAAGAATGATGTTTTCCCTGGAAACTTGGTTACTGGAGTAGAAAGAATAGGATCCTGTATCTTTTATTTTATTCATAAAAATGAAGTATTTCTAAGCTAGGTATACAATTTGGAACATGAACTTGAACACAATAACCACTAAGTTTGTGCCTGTACCTGTCATGTGTTTCCTGAAAGGTCTGAGGCCATTTGGAAACAAAAGAACAATCAGCTCTGTTTCAACAGGATTTTTAATAGGTGAAAGTCCTGTCGAGATCCAGAGTCTGTTTGTACTACTGAAGGAAGGATGTGCACAGGTCCATATGAAACAACAACAGCAGATCGCTCAACTTCTGACAGTTATAGGCACAAAAGGGCAAAAATGTACATCCTTTCGTGTGTCAGAGTTGGTCGAACCATTCACACTGTACACTGCTGAATCATGTAACAATTAGCTAATATTCGCAAATGTACATATTGTGTTTTTTCCTTGTCTCTGTCTTTTCCACTGTATTATGATATTGATAAAGATGTCCCGGGGCTACTGACTTGCCCCAGTTTGATTGAGGGAAGAAGGGTGGAGATGTTAGTCAGACATCCGTGTCCATACATTCTCATTGGATAATTAGTTAATGTGGGTTTTTTTTATGTGAAAGCTCTTTCACAATAGCCTTTATGCTGCACCTGTGATAGAAGTGGAATTATGCCCTGAAGCAATGTACCTTAGTTTGTTTGATACAAGTCTACTCAGTGCTAGACAGATATAGATACACATGGATATCGCTCACACACTGTCTCTCTGTCTGTCTGTAAAGTTAGACAGTTCACTTATTGTAATTGGCGGCGTTGACTTTTATTCCAGCTTAGTAATTGTATATTGTTATCTTCAACCAAGCAGCTTAGCAGGAAGCTATGAGCTGATAAACATTCACTTTTTGCACCTGATTTGCTATTGGTGCAGGATATGGTTATTATGCCGGGACTGTAAGGAAAATAAATCTACACGCTAAAATCCAGCAAGTATCGCTAAAATGGTATGTAGCGGTTTTATTTGAAGTGTTTGTGTGTATTATCTTTAGTTATGATGTTCTGTATACTCTTCCAGCCTTGTACTATAGTAGGAAACAGACAAACAGAGTGTGCTGGGCTTTTGTATGTATGCTACTGTGTATACTATGTTTTTGTTTAGACAGCCTTTATGTGATGTGTATGTTTGTATTGATTCTATGGATCCTGGACTCCCTGGAGAACAGTGACTATCCTGGCTAAATAGACTATCCTGGCTAAATCAATGAAAATAAATTAAATGACAGAATACAAAGTATACAGACAACAAAAGAACATTGGGACAGTCTTGTTCCATGCGCATATGGGCAGTGTGCGTCATGGCTGGATAGAACTTTCTTTTCACTTTGACATTATAGAGTATTTTGTGCAGATCAATGACAAAAAAAATCACAATTAAATCTATTTCAATCCCACTTTGTAACAACAACAAAATGCGAAAAAAATCCAAGGGGGTGAATATTTATGATACCCACTGTCTAAATTGAATAAGACATGGACATACATTGTTGTGTTTATTTCTAGGTATGGTAAGTAATCCAATAGATCTTATAGAAAACTAGTATTATTTGGTGATCCTCACATTCCTCGTTGGTTCTCATTCGACCTGTCCGGCATTGGGATTCAAAACCTGTCGATACTGACTTGTGGGAAATTTTATTTGTCACATGCGCCGAATACAACAGGTGTTTCACCTTACAGTGAAATGATTACTACAAGCCCCTAACCAACAATGCAGTTTAAAAAAGTACAGATAAGAATACGAAATAAAAGTAACAAGTAATTAAAGAGCAGCAGTGAAATAACAATAGCGAGACTATATACAGGGGGTACCGATACAGAGTCAATGTCCGAGGGCACCGGTTAGCTGAGGTAATATGTACATGTAGGTAGAGTTATTAAAGTGGCTATGCATAGATGATAACAACAGAGAGTAGCAGCAGTGTAAAAGAAGGGGAGGGGGGGTCAACGCAAATAGTCTGGGTAGCCATTTGATTAGATGTTCAGGAGTCTTATGGCTTGAGGGTAGAAGCTGTTTAGAAGCCTCTTGGACCTAGACTTGGCGCTCCAGTATTATCGCTTGCCGTGTGGTAGCAGAGAGAACAGTCTATGACTAGGGTGGCTAGAGTATTTGAACATTTTTAGATTCTTCCTCTGACAAAACCTGGTATAGACGTCCTGGATGGCAGGAAGCTTGTCCCCAGTGATTACTGGGCCGTGTCGCACTACCCCTTGTAGTGCCTTGCGGTCGGAGACCGAGCAGTTGCCACACCAGGCAGTGATGCAATCCACCAGGATGCTCTCGGTGGTGCAGCTGTAGATCCTTTTGAGGATCTGAGGACCCACGACAAATCTTTTCAGTCTCCCGAGGTCTGCCTAATGTTGTCAATACCATAGAATTAGCCATTAGAAAATTACTTTAATAGGATCTCTATGGTCATTGCCCAGGTGCTGTAGAAGCCTGATCATCTCCCTACTTGGCTGTTACCAAAGATACATCTACACCAGTGTTTCCCAAATCTGGACAAGCACACCTGATTACTACTTGACTACTTGTCAACTAATCATCAAGTACTTGACAAGTTGAATCAGGTGGTTTTGTCCAGGGCTACAACAAAAATGTGTGCTGTTGGGGGGTACTTGAGGACCAAAGTTGGGAAACACTGATCTATACCATTCAGCTTGGCCTGTTTGATTTTGACAAGAATGCTATATACTATAGACTATCAGTAACATTTCAACTTACTACCTACAAATTTAACCCTAACACTAACCCTTATCCTAACCCTAAACTTAAGCCTTACCCTAACACTATCCCGAATCTTAACCCTTACCCTTATTCTAAACCTTGCCTTAACCGTAACCTTAGCAGGCAGTTGTTTATCAATAGATAGTCAGTTGATTATCTGATAATTTGTTGATAGTATGACCATCTGTATAGCATCTACAGAAGAACTATCCAAATAAATTGTGATCGAATATTTACGGAATCTTAGAGGTAATAGTTGATGTTAAGGATTTAAGGTTAATGCGTTAATCAGAGAATTCATCTATTCTATGTAAATGTACTACATCATTGAGCACACCTCATATCAGGGCTCTCTAAAAACCTGTTCCTGGAGCGCTAACCCCCTGTAAGTTTTCGTTCAAACCCCAGTTGTAACTAACCTGATTCAGATATTCAACCAGATAATTATTACAATCAGGTGTGCTAGATAAGGGTTGGAGCAAAAACCTACTGGACGGTGGCTCTCCAGGAATAGGGTTGGAGAACCCAGCTTTATATCAAGGACAAAAAAAAGCGAGAGGGGAACTAACGTCTGTGGTTATTTGTACAGCTGTGCCAAAAACAACAGGTGTGTCTGTTCTCCATCTGGGTATTTATCTTTCTGTTTTTTTTCTCTGTCTCCTCCAAGAGCTCAGACAGAGTGTTGAACCGCATCGGCAGTTTTTTTTCCATAAAGAAGAAGAAGAGCCGGAGCGGTTCACTCTCAGCAGACTCAGAGGATGGATCCTGGCTTGGTCCTGGCTCTCCAGGCTCCCCCCAGTCCCCTGGTTCTCCTGTCTTCCCCCAGTCCCCTGGTTCTCCCATCTCCCCTCAGTCCCCTGGTTCTCCTCTCTCCCCCCACCAACCTCCACAGGAAGACTGGCAAAAGACCCCCACCACCACCCGGAGAGAGGGGGAGGTAGTGGAAGCCGGAGCTGGGCCAGTGCAAGGAAGTTTGTCAGAGCTCCAGGAGGAGGGATCGGTGTTCAGTACCAGCTCCAGCCCTGGTACCTCCAGCCTAGCCTCTCTGGTGGTGGTGGACAGAGGGGACCTTTTGTTTGCAGGCAGCGACAGCAGCGGTCGTGGCAGCGTGAGGGAGATGCAGGTGTGCAGGGCGAGCCGGGCCGAGGCAGAGGCAGAGGCAGACGGAGAGGCCAACAGGAATTACTGGAATCTGACTCCCACGAACTCGTCCTCCGGAGCAGACCAAGTCCCAGGGCTCAGCCCCACTGAGGACGTAGTGGGAGAGGCGAGCAGGAGGCTGCAGGTACATCTGGAACAAACCACTGTGAAAGACAGAGAGGGGTCTGGAGGAGGCAGCCCAGTGGTCCAAAACACCCTCAGGTCGTTTGAGCTCTCCCAATCTCACCTTAAGGCTGACTTCACCTCTCTGGTCACAGAGTCTAAAAAGACCTCCCTGAAAACATCTGTTGGAGGGAAGGGGAGTTACCTGGTGGGAGTGACTGTAGGCTCTCAGTCACACACCCCGTCCTCCTCAGATCCCCAACCAGAGGGGGAGGAGGGGAAGGACAGCCCAGCCATGGGGAAGAAAAACAGGAGGAGGGCTCTGAAATCCACCAGCAGCAGCTCGCCTGAAACAGCTCCCCCCACACAGACCACGTTACATGGGGGAGAGGAGGGGACGACGCAGGATTCACCAGTGAAGCTACACAAAGCCTTGTGGGTGGAAACACACCTGGGAGAAGAGGAGGGGGAGAGGAAGGG
The DNA here is from genome assembly GCF_021184085.1 of Oncorhynchus gorbuscha. Lineage (NCBI taxonomy): Eukaryota > Metazoa > Chordata > Actinopteri > Salmoniformes > Salmonidae > Oncorhynchus > Oncorhynchus gorbuscha. Next base: position 16,982,715 of record NC_060189.1, on the reverse strand, counting down.
GAAGAGGAAAAGTGTAAATTCACATTCAGTCCTGGCCATACCTATGACTGTGGCCCCTGTTGAGTACCCTGATACTGCAGGTGTCCTGGCCACTCTAACTCCTTCAGCAGTATCAGCAGCAGAGGCCAGTGGCAGAGAGCCAAAGCCAAAGCTGGCTGTATCTACAGCGCCAGCCTCCAAGGAGTCTAAAACAACAAACAAAGCCCAGCCAGAGGTGAACAGTCCAGGCACAGACTCAGAGAGCAGCACCCCTCGAGAGTACCAGATGGCCCTGAGCAAAGAGGAAAAGCGCAGGAGTGTGAAACTGTCCCGCAGTGAGAAGCTTTTCCCTAAGAAGGTGTATGTGAGCCCTGAGCACAGTTTTGACGGGGACGAGCAGACAAAAACAGAGCTAGAAAATAATGACATGGCAGACTTGGCTTCAAAGATTCCTCAGAAGTCAGAGGTGAAACTGTGAGTATCTTTACTTGACATTTTCTTTGGTCTTTTTAAAGAGTGCTTTGATCCTAAAGTGAGAAAGAGAGATTGAGAGAGTGATTGAAAGGTTAGTGAGAGAAAGAAAAAAAACACCTGAGCTGTGCCTATTTGTACCAGAGGAGAACAATAACAGCAGTTCTTAGTACAGCTGAAAAAGTCCTGCGTCATTAAAATGTCACATTACTTAATGTATACTTTACTTGGACTACATGATTACTGATCGTACTACTACAGGTCATCAACTATGCAACCATACTGTATCTTCCTATGTCATTGTCACAAAATACAGTGTGCACTTTACAACCCAGTCAGTACACTACCTTACATTGTTAAGTCAGTTGTTCAAATGAACTGTTTTATTTCAATCAAAATGGAGCTTTACTCCATGTTTTATTTCCATCTTGAATGATGACTAATGGCAGAAGCAACTAGTCACGTTGTTTGACTAAAGGGTTTAATGAGTAGACTCAGTACAAGTCTGACAAAAGTAAGGCACACCATTCTGATATCCACGTATCTTTCAGGCATAGTACTGCCACAAGGCATGCTTCTTGTTGTATCATATTAATGTGATGTAGCCTGTTTTTTAGATTAAAATGCTTGGAATTCATCCAAGACTCTTCATGGATGTATTGTTCTACTGATACCTGAGGAGATGTTCTGCACTGCTGGAAGTTTTAAGTGAGAGCAGTTGGTCAAGCTACTCAGTGCAGAAAGATTTATTTCAGGTTCACTTTGCACATATTGCTAAAGGCTGTTTTTCCTTATCCGAATAACATGTTTATTTGGTTTTATAATGGTTGGTATAAATGAAGTACCCTATCAATGTAGTTACAACACCTGTTTGTGGTGACAAGTTTGTTCTGCACACTAAATTATTTTACCCTCCTGTCCTCAAAGTTAATCACACATTTTCTCTCTTCTCTAAACAGCTCGCCAAGCCCTCAAAAGGTTTATGTAGACCTCAAGGAACCAAACAATGACTGTATCATCACTGCTGGGGAGATAACCAAGGATACAGACTCTGATCGAAGACACCATGACACCATGGCTGTTGACAGTTCCCCAACGTCCCCAACCCCAGAGCTGGATGAGGCCTCTCCAACCACAACTATGCCAGGACGTAAAACACAGCCCAACACAGGAGATTCAAGGGTTAGATGTCAGGTGACGACCCAGGTCACCCCATTTAAACCAGGTGACAAAGTAGGCAATGTAGCCAGTCGGTCAAAGTGTCCCCCTCCTCCGGTTGGACCCAAGTCCAAAGCTGTCCTGGGCATGGCTAAGGGAAAGGGTCTCAAAGATGGTGGAAAGGCAGGGATTTCTAGTAGGGCTCCATCACAAATGACACCAAAAGATGGCAGTGAGAAAACAAAGGTTATGTCACCTACGTTAAAGGATCAACCCACCGCAGGAAAAACAGAGGTCACCGATAGCCCCAAGTCGAAAATTCCCAAAAAGTCACAGACAGAAGCTATATCAAAACCTCCACTATCACCAGGCACAACCTCAGTGGTTGATGTTTCATTGGCTGTGTCTCTACCTGTGCTTGGTTCCAAACCCCAGAAGACCCCTAAACCTAAACATTTAATGATTAAAACAGACAAAAAGCCTATCACCGAGGAGGTGAATGAAGTGGGTTCAGGGGGGAAACCAACTCCAGGGCCTGTTACGCCAGAAGAGGCATCACCTACTAAAGTACCAGTCATGTCACCTGTGAACTCAGATAAGGTAAACCTATCCAATGGGATGGAAAAAGACCCTGAGGACAACAACACTGACATAGCCAAAACAAGTGAACCCAAAGATGTCAAAAAGCAGGCTCCCACACGCCCAGACAGCACCAACAGCAGCATGATACCAAAGAGCCGGTTACCCAAAGCCCCTGACAACTATTTGTCTCTGGTCAGGAAGATGAAAGATGGCAAACTCCAAACCAGCGACACAGGGAGTAAAACTACCAAGACCACTGAGAGAGCATCAGCTGTCAATAGTAGACCTTCCACACCAACCAGCCCAAAGCAGCAGGAGCTTCCCAGCCCAGAGGAAATGCCCCCAGATGAGACAATGACCACTGAACCTGAGAAGGGTAAGACAAACTTGTCATGGATTTTGAACATGGGATATTGATAAGATTCTGTCTGCTTATTCATAGCCCCTGTCTAGCTAACACGTTTTAGTTATGTGTTTAGTGGTGGTAATGTTTCAAAATTATCCAATGGTTTAATTTCTTTGATGGACAAGAGGAATTGTAGACGTCACATATTTAAGAGAAAGGGATAGCTCTCATTTTGCAATGCATTATGAAAACTAACCAACAAACTGCTATACTAACTGTCTGACTAACTATTGTATCACCAACAGGAAGCAAGCTGCCCTGCCCTTTGCAAACAAACCTGCCCCAACAGGCCTCCAATAAGAGCACCCCCCGTGATGACGGGGACACACCCACCCCTCCCTCACTGTTACCAACCAAGCCAGAGAAACCCGCCTCCCTTGGACTTAAGAAGAAGAGTAACATCACATCTCCCACCATGGACATGACTGCTGATGATTCTGGGAAGGCTTCACCACTGAGTTTGAAAAGTCCAGTGAAAGATCCAAGTGATTCTGTGACTGTGGCTAGCAAGCGTGCAATGTTCCGTCATGTAACTCCCCCTAAAGGCAAACCCAGCAAACCCCTCAAGAAATATGAGCAAACTATGAACTCTGAAACACAATCTAAATCCATACAAGATCATGTGTCACTGGTCACAGATGACTCTCAAATAGATGATCAACAAACCACACCAGCAACACACCAGCAACTGTTTGTAAATGATCAAACAGATGAACCAGCAGTCACTGGAACAAAGAAATCACTAGAGGACAGGAGCAGTAGTAGTACACCTGAAACAAAAATGGATAAAATATCTGAAAATGGACAAAAAAAATCGATATCAGTCAAAACTACCTGTATTACAAAGGAACAACAAACCAAATCATACCCAGGTCTCTCATCCAAGACAGAGAGTGACCACAACTATGTGGAAGCCTTAACCAATACACCACTGCAGCAGATGGGTCCTGTAAGCCCAAGTGTAGTCCTGGAGAAACGCCCAACTGAACCAAGCCTCATTGTGTCTGCCTCAAGCACACCTACCCATGAGGAAGTGATATATACATCAACCAAGCCTGAATTGACTGACCACATTCATACTGACACTGAGAACCAAGCTAATCAGAAAAGTAATGAGTGCAATGAAAATACTTCTACAGCTTCAGAGAAGCTCATACTTAGTGCTGGGGAAGGGATATCCAATACGAATCAGCCTGTGGAACATGGCCTGGATGTAGCAACGGATAGCTCACCCAAAAACGCCTCCACTGTGGTTGAAAGAATAGAGAGTCAAGATACGGCAACACAGTCACCCATCTTTGGATCAGAGGAAAAATCTAAGAAACTAGCTAATGCTCAAACCCCCGATATAGTACCTATTCGTAATGGCATAGTTTCTGATATATCCATAGTGTCTGGGAAAGAGACTGAAGTACAGAAGGGGGGAGAGCCAGTGAAGGTCTCCGACATCATAACAGAGCCTGTGATTGTTCTGAAACCAATTAAAAATGGTGAGGTCCAACTGAACAAAGAGCTTCCTTCACTGACACAGAATTTGGCAGATGCACATAGCGGGCCACACAAAGAAAACAAAGAGGACAAACTGGGTGAGGCGGCAACTAAGAGCACAGTTACTAAGATGGATGCAAAACAGGAATCAAAGACCATAACTACAAAAGATCAGAAGGAGAAAGTGACAAAACAAGAAGAAAGACCCAACGAAGGAGCGACTAAGATATTAGACACAAAACAGGACTCAAAATCTATAAGAACAAAAGCTCAGGAGAAGGTCTTGCTCCTCAAAGAACCCCCTAAAACGACAAAAGCAAACCCCAAGGCTGAGCTGCCTTTTCAGCTGCCAACTTCTCTGAAGCTCCCCTCTCCCCCTAAACCTCTCCCTCTGAAACAGGAATCTCCGTCCAGCTGGCTGAACGTGGAGCGCGGCTCAAAACAGGAGCAGAAGAGGGAGACGAAGAGAAGGCTAGACTGTTCAGCCAGCGAGGATGAGAGTCTGGCTGAGATTGACAACGTGGATGACTTCATCAGGAGCATTAAGGAACTGGGCACCCCCTTTCCCCTGCCCCCCAAGAGGCACCACGACCATGCCAAGACCTCCTCGCCCCCCTTTGCCCTGCCTGCCATCAAGGAGGACCGCTTCGAGAACCCTTTTGACGCTGATGGCTTCCAGTTTGGCCTGAAAAAGAGGACCAAGGATGAAGAAACCCCGGCCATGTTGATAAAGAAACAGGCCAGGGAGGAGAAGACGCAGCCAAGAAGGGCTAATGCAGAGGACAGCCTTCTCTTCAAAGCCCTCCAGTCTCCATCTAGAGCCCGGAGAAAACCAGGGTGTCAAACAGATGGGAAAGATGGAGAGGTGAACATTGAAGTAGAGGGGAAGAGGGAAGTAGAGAAGAAAGAGGAGCAAGGGGAAGAAACTGGTCAGCTCACGTCACGGCTAGGAAGGATGTCCCTACTCTCCAACCTATTGAGCTCCCCCAGGACTTCCAGAAGGAACAAAGGGGATCCTTCCTCCTCAGTCTCTAATGGTGCTCCTCCCTCTCCTACCACCCAGGGCACAGTGCCAGAAAGGGAGGGTTGGAGAAGTATGAATCCGGCCCTGAGTATGGGTGTGGTTGCAACTGGTGAGTCAATAATCAGTCCTTCCTCACCTCCTCCTCTCCCTTTGTTCACTGAGCTAAAGCTGCCAGATCCCCTGGAGCAGTATCTCAGGACAGACAAAGGATCCTCACAGAGTAGTGCTACACAGAGTACAATGGCTAGCCCTGTAATGGGCTTAGGTCACGGTACTGGACTAAAGGGACTTACCTTAGGACTTCATCCAGCCACCAACCACATCCCACAGGCCCCTCTGAATGGTCTTCCTGCAGCCAACCCTAAGGTAAGAAAGAGTCTCAGACAAGACTGCATGAAGCCAACTGACAGTTTGGGGTTTTGCATCATTACTGTACTGTATGTATCTATGTTATTTTATTTATCCATCTAAAATCTCTATAGACGGGTACTTTGTACTAGATTGAGAAATACGTTGTTTTTTTTCCATAGAGACTAAAATTGCATGATTGAGACATAACTATGGTTGTCTCTACCTGCCCGAGTCTCTCATATTCTCTCAGTACTGCTTTGCTTCTGGAAACAGAGGATTCAGTTTTACAACTAAATGAGTTCTGACCTGCAGGGCATTGTTTAATGGGCTGAGCAGATACTTCAGATCCTGTTCACTTTGTACAGGCATCTAAAGTATCTCCATGGCAACACGTCACTTAATCAAATCAGGTCCAGCTTTGTATTTTGGAATGTTGAAATACAATAAGATGTTTACAAGTTATGGCTCTGAGAAACAAGTCATGAATTGTTTGCAAGTAAAGACAAGAAGAGGCATACCTCAATAAACGTTTATATATGCCTTCGCCAGAACCACTCCATTTTGTACATACATTTTAATGCTCAGACCAGGCACACAAACATGCAAATAAGCCTACTTCTCTCACGTTGTTTTGCTTACATGACTGCCATTTTACTTTCTGCCCAGCGTGTGTAGACCGATGTTGGTTTGCTCTTACACGCTAATGTACAGTACATGGCATGTAGGCTGCTAACTATTGATGTTTTTAAGCTGGCAAATGTATGTTCTGCCGTGAGTACAGGAAATACACAGGATACTCAGAGGAAAATGAAAGTCAGCGTTCTTTCTTTTCCTTTTCAGATTCCAGAAGTGAGAGGGTTCCACAAACGGCCCGGGAAGGTACGATTGACTTTACATTCAAAACAAAATACTGCATCCACCGTCCACCGTGTTTTATAGTAACACGATATGATGCAAGGTTTACAACTAGTTGTGTGTTGGGGAGTTCTATATTATTTATTCTCATATACTTTTGATATTTTATGGTGATTATCTGGAAAGATATTTCATAAAACGCCTGCAGTATTCAACTCAGTCTATTGTGTCAGAAATTGCAAGTGACAAAGATACAATCACCAAGTGTCACGTGTTGTAATGACCATGAGATGTACTTACTGTAAATCTCTACATCCTGTTATAGATAGTGCTCCATGAGCAGGCTCAGTTTGAAGGAGAGGCCTACGAGGTGTTTGGGGACGTAGAGGATGCCTCCATGATGAAGCTGTCTCCTGTCATCTCAGTCAGGGTCATCAGGGGATGGTAAGACTATTTGTTGTGATTGTCACCGGTTACAAAGTAAGAATTGTCTATATCGTACATTTTTGGTTGTTGCTTTTTGGTCTTAATTTTAAGGTTAGGCAGAAGGTTAGTACTGTGGTTAAGGTTAGGTTTAAAATAACATTTTAAGAAGGTAAATTGTAGAAATAGGCTATGACTTTGTGGCTGTGGTAACTAATGACAATCGTTTGTTGGGGACAAACTTCATTCCTCATTCCCTCACTCTGTATTCCATAAATTAATGCTTTATTTCATACAAATCTTCAATTTTTAACTTGTCACAATCCTCTATTACATTATTAATTGATTAATGTCTCATGTTAAAGACGCATGACAGCAACTCAATATTTTGTGACTGTTGGGAACATGTCTCTCAGTGTGTCATCACATCCTGTCCCTGTAGCTGGCTGCTGTATGAGAAGCCAAGGTTCCAGGGGCGGACCATCGCCCTGGAGGAGGGGCCCATGGAGCTGGTCAACGTGTGGGCAGAGGAGGTGACACCAGGGGCACTGGATCACATGGGTCTGCCTGTGCCAACCTCACCCATGGTCATCGGATCTATCCGCCTGGCAGTGAGGGACTACAGTCTACCTCGGATTGACCTGTTCACTGAAGTGAATGGTCTGGGGAGAATGACATCCTTCTGCGACGACACTATTGAGATCTGCTCTTATGGGAACATACAGAACACCGGCTCCATCAAGGTCCACTCTGGAGTGTAAGTTCTACCTTCATTCTAACAAGGTTGTAGGTTCAAATCTTAGCAAAGAATTTGCTTCATTATTAAATTCAATTCAATATACTATACTTGCCCCAGCAGGCTTGCTAATGTTCAAAAGCGTGTTGAGATGGATGATACAGGCCCTCCGGGTGGCACAGTGGTTAAGGGTGCTGTACTGTAGTGCCAGCTGTGCCACCAAAGACCCTGAGTTCGTGCCCAGGCTCTGTCGCAACCGGCCGCGACTGGGAGGTCTGTGGGGCGAGGCAGAATTGGCCTAGCGTCATCTGGGTTAGGGAGGGCTTGGCCGGTAGGGATATCCTTGTCTCTTCGCTCATCTACTGTGGCCGGCCAGGCGCAGTGCACGCTAACCAAGGTTGCCAGGTGCACAGTGTTTCCTCCGACACATTGGTGCGGCTGGCTTCCGAGTTGGATGCTCGCTGCGTTAAGAAGCAGTGCGGCTTGGTTGGGTTGTGTATCGGAGGACGCATGACTTTCAACCTTCGTCTCTCCTGAGCCCGTATGGGAGTTGTAACGATGAGACAAGATAGTAGCTACTAAAACAATTGGATACCATGAAAAACAGGTTAAAAAAAACGTTTTAAAATTTTAAAAAGAAATGGCGTGCAAACTATAATTGAGCATTTTCACTCACTATAGTGTGTATGCGGTTTTTTTGCAACTCTTGCCATGGAGGCTGATCTTTCTTCACTTTTCTCATTGGAATTCAGGCTGGCCTGCATGTGCTTGTTGGAATGACATCATTTGCTGTTAGGAGATGTTATCTCAGTCACAAACATGTTGTTGTTTTTTGTAGACAGTACCTTGGTGCTGCTACACTCTTAGAAAAAAAGGGTTCCAAAAAAGGGTTCCAAAAGGGTCTTCGACTGTCCCCATAGGAGAACCCTTTTTGGTTACAGGTAGAACATTTTTGAGTTCCATTTAGATCCCTCTGTGGAAGGGTTCTAAATGGAACCCAAAGGGGTTCTACCTGGAACCGAAAAGGGTTCTTCAAAGGTTTATCAAATGGGAACAGCCGAATAACTCTTAGGTTCTAGATAGAAAAAACGTTGCTAACGGTGTATGTTGATTATTTTGTATGTAGTTTAGTGAATCTGCTCATGTCTGTCTGTCTTAGGTGTGTTGGCGAATCATAGTGCTAATGGCCTGAAATCATATTTGGATGTGTTTTAAAGTTAATATTTACATGACAGCTGAAGAACAAGGGTGTGATTTAGTGTCTTGTACAAGTGTTTAATCTTTGTTTGTGTGTGGCCCTTGTTTGCTATCCCATAGCTGGCTGGTGTATGGTGACCCAGGGTTTGGGGGTCTCTTATCGGTGTTAGAGGCGGGCGAGTACCCCTGTCCAGAGGCCTGGGCATTCCCTCAGCCCTTCATCGGATCGCTGAAAACACTCAAAATGGTACTGGATCATTATGTCATTCTTAATTATCTTTTTAAAAAACACTGTCCCCTTACTGTGTATTCTACTGTGTATTCTACTGTTTTATCTCCATGATGCTAAAGGCCTGTGTGGTTTTCCATCTCTTACAGGGTGGGATAAAGGTGGAGCATCCTAATGAAGTAAAGGTATGCTTCCCCTCTTTGAATTATCCTGTTTTTATAGCTATTCCTATGACCATTCATATTTACATCAATGTTTAAAACCTGTTTGGGATAGCATTTTCATGTTTGGATGAAAAGTGTTCCCAGAGTAAACTGCCTGCTACTCAGGCCCAGTTGCTAATATATGCATATTATTAGTACATTTGGATGGAAAACACTCTGAAGTTTCTAGAACTGTTTGAATGATGTCTGTGACTATAACAGAACTCATATGGCAGGCGGAAACCTGAGAAAAGTCCAACCAGGAAGTGGGAAATCTGAGGTTTGTAGTTTTTCAACTCATTGCCTATCGAATATACAGTGTCTATGCTTCTACTGTGAAGGAGGGGGGTATGGTAGCTGAATAAGTCAGAGGTCTGCCAGAGGGGCATGAGCTGATCATGCACGCTCACGTGAGAGTTAGCTCTGTTCCATTGCATTTCTACAGACAAAGGAATTCTCCGGTTGGAATATTATTGAAGACTTATCATAAAAACATCCTAAAGATTGATTCTATACATCGTTTGATATGTTTCTAAGAACTGTAATATGACTTTTCTTCTGAACTTTCACCTGGACTTGCCCGCGCGTCGTGAGTTTGGATTTGTGAACTGAACGCGCTAACAAAAGGAGGTATTTGGACGTAAATGATGGACTTTATTGAACAAATCAAACATTTATTGTGGAACTGGGATTCCTGGGAGTGCATTCTGATGAAGATCATCAAAGGTATGTGAATATTTATAACGCTCTTTCTGACTTCTGTTGACTCCAACATGACGGATATCTGTATGGCTTGTTTTGTTGTCTGAGCGGTGTACTCAGATTATTGCATGGTTTGCTTTTTCCTTAAAGTTTTTTTTAAAATCTGACACAGCGGTTGCATTAAGGAGAAGTATATCTCTAATTCTGTGCATAACACTTGTATCTTATATTAAAGTTTATGATGACTATTTCTGTAAATTGATGTGGCTCTGCAAAATCACCAGATGTTTTGGAAGCAAAACATTACTGAACGTAACCCGCCAATGTAAACTGAGATTTTTGGATATAAATATGCACTATATCGAGCAAAACATACATGTATTGTGTAACATGAAGTCCTATGAGTGCCATCCGATGAAGATCATCAAAGGTTAGTGATTCATTTGATCTCTATTTCTGCTTTTTGTGACTCCTCTCTTTAGCTGGAAAATGGATGTACAGTATGTGTTTTTGTGACCAGGCCTCTGACCTAATATAATCATATGTTGTGCTTTCGCTGTAAAGCCTTTTTGAAATTGGACACGATTGGTAGATTAACAAGAAGTTAAGCTTTAATTTGGTGTATTGCACTTGTGAATGTATGAAAGTTCTATATTTCTATTTTTAAAAAAAGATTCAGCTAGCGGAACCCCTAGCCACAAGAAGTTTTAAGGATAATTTTTTTTAAACAGTCTGTGAATGACAGTGGGAACTTTTAACAACTGCAATCGCCTCTTACCACAAAACCTCATAATATCCAAATGCTTGGCTTTTTTCTGGTGACATGGCTGAAGACTAGCTGTGATATGATGGGACCACATATTATTATTATTAGCACAGCTGTCAACCTATGTTCTCTGTCTTATAAAATCTGTTAATTGTGAAACAGACCAACAGGCCTGTTGATTCACGTGGATTGACTAGTGACTAGTGAGAAAACTATGTGTGCCCCGGCAGCTCTATGGGCACATAGCACAAAAGTGTGTTGTCTCTGCATGCTGGGCTGTGGTTGCCAGTAGAGCTGTTTGTTTAGGACATTCTGGCAGACCAGATGAGGTCTAAAATGTAGAAATATGCAAGCGCATTTCATAGGTTTCAAGGGGCTAATAATGTAGCAGTTTGGCTCAATATCTGCTGAAAATTTGTTCAACCATTAAAATAAACAATTAATTGATGGTTTAGGAAAAGTACCACCTAGCCCTCTGGGCTCAATATTGCACTGTCAGACGGGCAGTTGTGAAATGTTCTGTCCAGAGGTACAGGGCCTAGGGGGGTGGAATCTGTGGTATGAAGAGCATGCATCCCTGGGATGTTGACAGGTATGGACAAGATCACTTTGCCCACCTCAGCACATCAGCCTCATCTTTAACCCCTTCTCTCTCCTTCAGGCTCTGGTGTACGAGAGGCCGTGCTTCGAGGGCGAGTGTGTGGAGATTGACGATGATGTGTATGACTTCAGAGAGGGAGGAGAGGAGAAAGAGGGGCGTGTGGAGGAGGTGGTGGAGGAGGAGGCAGAAGGTAATCCAGTCAGAAGGAAGACTTTGTGTTCTGTGGGATCCATCAAGATCATTCGTGGACTGTAAGTACTTGTGATTGATCTCAGCTGACATGCAGCAGGGAATAGTATTATAATGAAATGACCCCTCCTCTGCCCATATTGACCTGCCATAACACAGATTAACCTTTCTAGGGCAGGGGTTCCGCTAGCGGAAGCACAACATATAATTATGTTAGGTCATAGCCAAGTAAAAAAACACACAGCTATTTTTCCAGCCAAAGATAGGAGTATAGCAGAAATAATAAATAAAAAAGCAAAAAGCAGAAATATAGATAAAATTAATCACTAACCTTTGATCTTCATCAGATGACACTCATAGGACATCATGTTACACAATACATGTATGTTTTGTTCGATAATGTGCATATTTATATCCAAAAATCTCAGTTTACATTGGCGCATTACGTGCAGTAATGTTTTGATTCCAAAACATCCGGTGATGTTGCAGAAATACTCATAATAAACATAATACTCATAATAAACATTGATAAAAGATACAACTGTTATTCACAGAATTAAAGATAGACTTCTCCTTAACTTCTTGCGTCGAGCCAGCCCGGATCGTGACTACAGCCTCAAGTCCATTACCATAACGCAACGTTAACTATTCATGAAAATCGCCAATGAAATTAAATCAATATGCTAGCTCTCAAGCTTAGCCTTTTGTTAACAACACTGTCATCTCAGATTTTCAAAAATATGCTTCTCAACCATAGCAAAACAAGCATTTGTGTAACAGCATTGATAGTTAGCATAGCATTTAGCGTTAGCATTCAGCAGGCAACATTTTCACAAAAACCAGAAAAGCATTCAAATAAAATCATTTACCTTTGAAGAACTTCGGATGTTTTCAATGAGGAGACTCTCAGTTAGATAGCAAATGTTCAGTTTTTCCTGAAAGATTATTTGTTTAGGAGAAATCGCTACTAAAAAAACCTGTATCCAGGATTGTGTAAATCTATCCGCAAGCTCATTAGCATAACACAACGTTAACTATTCATGTAAATCGCAAATGAAATGAAATCAATATGCTAGCTCTCAAGCTTAGCCTTTTGTTAACAACACTGTCATCTCAGATTTTTAAAAATATGCTTCTCAACCATAGCAAAACAAGCATTTGTGTAACAGTATTGATAGCTATTGATAGCTAGCGTAGCATTTAGCGTTAGCATTGAGCAGGCAACATTTTCACAAAAACCAGAAAAGCATTCAAATAAAATAATTTACCTTTGAAGAACTTTGGATGTTTTCAATGAGGAGACTCTCAGTTAGATAGCAAATGTTCAGTTTTTCCTGAAAGATAATTTGTGCAGGAGAAATCGCTCCGTTTTCTGCGTCATGTTTGGCTACCAAAAAAAAAGAAAAATCAGTCATCAAACATCAAACTTTTTTCCAAATTAACTCCATAATATCGACTGAAACTTGGTAAACGTTGTTTAGAATCAATCCTCAAGGTGTTTTTCACATATCTCTTCATGATATATAGTTCGTGGAAGTCTCCTCTCTCCCCAGAATCACATGGATGTATGCATCCAGCTTGTAGGTTACGCAGCCATTTCAACAAAGGACACCGGGTAAATGTAGTCTCTTATGGCCAATCTTCCAATGATATGCCTACAAATACGTCACAATGATGCAGACACCTTTGGGAAATTATAGAAAGGGCAGGCTCATTCATTCCTGGCGCATTCACAGCCATATAAGGAGACATTTGAACACAGAGCGTCAAAAATCCTGCTCATTTCCTGTTTGAAGTTTCATCTTGGTTTTGCCTGTAGCATCAGTTCTGGGGCACTCACAGATAATATCTTTGCAGTTTTGGAAACGTCAGAGTGTTTTCTTTCCAAAGCTGTCAATTATATGCATAGTCGAGCATCTTTTTGTGACAAAATATTGCGCTTAAAACGGACACGTTTTTTTTATCCAATAATGAAATAGCGCCCCCATAGCTTCAAGAGGTTAATGCAACCGCTGTGTCAGATTTTTAAAAAACTTTAAGGAAAAAGCATAATCTGAGAACGGCACTCAGAACCCAAACAGCCAGAGGAATATCCGTCATTTTGGAGTCAACAAAGTTATAAATAACACCATAAATATTCACTAACCTTTGATGATCTTCATCAAAAGGCACTCCCAGGAGTCCCAGTTCGACAATAAATGACTGATTTGTTCCATAAAGTCCATCATTTCTGTGCAAATAGCCACTTGTTGTTAGCGTGTTCAGCCCAGTAATCCCTCTTCATGAGGCGCAGGCACTTCGTCCAGACAAAAACTCGAAAAGTTCCGTTACAGTCCTTTAGAAACATGTCAAACGATATATGGAATCAATCTTTAGGATGTTTTTAACATAAAACATCAATACTGTTCCAACCTGAGAATTCCTTTGTCTGACGAAATGCACTGGAACAAGAGGTAACTCTGTAAGGAGCGCGCGTCATGAGACCAAGGTACTCTGCCAGACCACTAACTCAAAGAGGTCTCATGAGCCCCTCCTTTATAGTAGAATCCTCATTCAAGTTTCTAAAGACGGTTGACATCTAGTGGAAGCCGTAGGAAGTGCAACTTTATCCATATCTCAATGTGAATTTGGTAGGCCAAGCTTTGAAAAACTACAAACTTCAGATGTCCCACTTCCTGATTGGATTTTTCTCAGGTTTTCACCTGCCATACGAGTTCTGTTATTCTCACAGACATCATTCAAACAGTTTTAGAAACTTCAGAGTGTTTTCTATCCAATAACAATAATACTATGCATATATTAGCATCTGGGACAGAGTAGGACGCAGTTCACTCTGGGCACGCTATTCATCCAAAAGTGAAAATTTTGCCCCCTATCACAAAAAGGTTAACTTGTTAATAGTACCCCCTACTTTTTCGAACATTCTGTTAAAAATCGCGCAACATTTCAGCGCCCTGCTACTCATGCCAGGAATATAGTATATGCATATGATTAGTATGTGTGGATAGAAAACACTCAGACGTTTATAAAACTGGTTAAATCACGGCTGTGACTATAACAGAACGTGCGTTTCATCGAAAAGTGCAGGAAAATCTGATCACTGAAAATGGAGCTGGGTCAGATCTACTCTATCACCCTGTGTGTTCCTGATTGTCCCTGTAGCTGGGTCAGATCTACTCTATCACCCTGTGTGTTCCTGATTGTCCCTGTAGCTGGGTCAGATCTACTCTATCACCCTGTGTGTTCCTGATTGTCCCTGTAGCTGGGTCAGATCTACTCTATCACCCTGTGTGTTCCTGATTGTCCCTGTTGCTGGGTCAGATCTACTCTATCACCCTGTGTGTTCCTGATTGTCCCTGTAGCTGGGTCAGATCTACTCTATCGCCCTGTGTGTTCCTGATTGTCCCTGTAGCTGGGGCAGATCTACTCTATCGCCCTGTGTGTTCCTGATTGTCCCTGTAGCTGGGTCAGATCTACTCTATCGCCCTGTGTGTTCCTGATTGTCCCTGTAGCTGGGTCAGATCTACTCTATCGCCCTGTGTGTTCCTGATTGTCCCTGTAGCTGGGTCAGATCTACTCTATCGCCCTGTGTGTTCCTGATTGTCCCTGTAGCTGGGTCAGATCTACTCTATCACCCTGTGTGTTCCTGATTGTCCCTGTAGCTGGGTCAGATCTACTCTATCACCCTGTGTGTTCCTGATTGTCCCTGTAGCTGGGTCAGATCTACTCTATCACCCTGTGTGTTCATGATTGTCCCTGTAGCTGGGTCAGATCTACTCTATCACCCTGTGTGTTCCTGATTGTCCCTGTAGCTGGGTCAGATCTACTCTATCACCCTGTGTGTTCCTGATTGTCCCTGTAGCTGGGTCAGATCTACTCTATCACCCTGTGTGTTCCTGTTTGTCCCTGTAGCTGGGTCAGATCTACTCTATCACCCTGTGTGTTCCTGATTGTCCCTGTAGCTGGGTCAGATCTACTCTATCATCCTGTGTGTTCCTGATTGTCCCTGTAGCTGGGTCAGATCTACTCTATCGCCCTGTGTGTTCCTGATTGTCCCTGTAGCTGGGGCAGATCTACTCTATCGCCCTGTGTGTTCCTGATTGTCCCTGTAGCTGGGTCAGATCTACTCTATCGCCCTGTGTGTTCCTGATTGTCCCTGTAGCTGGGTCAGATCTACTCTATCGCCCTGTGTGTTCCTGATTGTCCCTGTAGCTGGGTCAGATCTACTCTATCACCCTGTGTGTTCCTGATTGTCCCTGTAGCTGGGTCAGATCTACTCTATCACCCTGTGTGTTCCTGATTGTCCCTGTAGCTGGGTCAGATCTACTCTATCACCCTGTGTGTTCATGATTGTCCCTGTAGCTGGGTCAGATCTACTCTATCACCCTGTGTGTTCCTGATTGTCCCTGTAGCTGGGTCAGATCTACTCTATCACCCTGTGTGTTCCTGATTGTCCCTGTAGCTGGGTCAGATCTACTCTATCACCCTGTGTGTTCCTGTTTGTCCCTGTAGCTGGGTCAGATCTACTCTATCACCCTGTGTGTTCCTGATTGTCCCTGTAGCTGGGTCAGATCTACTCTATCATCCTGTGTGTTCCTGATTGTCCCTGTAGCTGGGTCAGATCTACTCTATCACCCTGTGTGTTCCTGATTGTCCCTGTAGCTGGGTCAGATCTACTCTATCACCCTGTGTGTTCCTGATTGTCCCTGTAGCTGGGTCAGATCTACTCTATCACCCTGTGTGTTCCTGATTGTCCCTGTAGCTGGGTCAGATCTACTCTATCACCCTGTGTGTTCCTGATTGTCCCTGTAGCTGGGTCAGATCTACTCTATCACCCTGTGTGTTCCTGATTGTCCCTGTAGCTGGGTCAGATCTACTCTATCACCCTGTGTGTTCCTGATTGTCCCTGTAGCTGGGTCAGATCTACTCTATCACCCTGTGTGTTCCTGATTGTCCCTGTAGCTGGGTCAGATCTACTCTATCACCCTGTGTGTTCCTGATTGTCCCTGTAGCTGGGTCAGATCTACTCTATCACCCTGTGTGTTCCTGATTGTCCCTGTAGCTGGGTCAGATCTACTCTATCACCCTGTGTGTTCCTGATTGTCCCTGTAGCTGGGTCAGATCTACTCTATCACCCTGTGTGTTCCTGATTGTCCCTGTAGCTGGGTCAGATCTACTCTATCACCCTGTGTGTTCCTGATTGTCCCTGTAGCTGGGTCAGATCTACTCTATCACCCTGTGTGTTCCTGATTGTCCCTGTAGCTGGGTCAGATCTACTCTATCACCCTGTGTGTTCCTGATTGTCCCTGTTGCTGGGTCAGATCTACTCTATCACCCTGTGTGTTCCTGATTGTCCCTGTAGCTGGGTCAGATCTACTCTATTACCCTGTATGTTCCTGATTGTCCCTGTAGCTGGGTCAGATCTACTCTATCACCCTGTGTGTTCCTGATTGTCCCTGTAGCTGGGTCAGATCTACTCTATCAGCCTGTGTGTTCCTGATTGTCCCTGTAGCTGGGTCAGATCTACTCTATCACCCTGTGTGTTCCTGATTGTCCCTGTAGCTGGGTCAGATCTACTCTATCACCATGTGTGTTCCTAATTGTCCCTGTAGCTGGGTTGGCTATGATGAACCAGAGTTTGAAGGTCACCAGTATCTCTTGGAGGAGGGGGAGTATCCTGACTGGAGGGAGTGGGGAGGCTACGGAGACCAGTTCCTGTCACTTCGCCCTGTACGCACTGTAAGTACTGGAACTCTCATCTATTCAGAGCCATGGTTTAAGTCTGTTTGCTTCTACAAAGAATATATGTAATGTTTGTGATGATTGAAAGTACCTAGTCAAAATAAAGTCAGTTTGGTCTTTGTAAATAGAGATCGTTTGGGTGTTTGTGTTTACATTCCCTGGGTTGTAGGATGTCCTGTCTCCCCATGTGAAGTTGTTCAGTGAGAGGGACTTTGGGGAGAGAGGGGTCAACATGGACCTGCTAGGGCCTGTCATTAACATGGAGGACACAGGCTTCGGCTCGAAGACACAGTCCATCAATGTCCAGGGTGGAGTGTAAGTCAACTTCTCTGACAGTCCTATGTAGCAGTCTCCTGCATCTATTCAAATAACTCGGTGTGTCACAAAAGCCAAGGGCTTTGGCTGGCTGTGCTAGAGAAATATAGGTGGATCACTCCTATTCTCTTTCCTCTGATTGCAAGCTTTTATTTAACACACACACATGCACAAACGTGAAAGACTGGTGTGAATGTCACGCTTAGTACAGTGATACTGAAGGTTAGACAATAGTTGGGAAAATGAGATCAATCTCTGGGGTTATATATTCTTAGAGAGGAGAATAGATTGTAAAGGTCCAGTCCCGGAGTCACAATTCAAACTGTATAAGCTTTGTACATATTTCAGTAAAGAAAGGGAGTGGCCATGTTCCAGACATATCTGAATTTAATCACTTAGAAGTTCATTGGCTATTAGTTCATTGGCTATTAGTTCATTGGCTATCTCTTTAATAGATTAAGTCAGTTGTCTCAGTGGTTCATAAGCTATCACAAACGTCTCTCTGTTAGAATGAACAGCTTTCATTTTAATATAATTTTCCAAACTGGTTATGTAGAGCATACGCCTAAAGTTTATATAGTTGAAAATGAACTGCACTGAATAGGGATAGCCTTCACATAATCTCTTTATAACCTTCTACTGTTTCCTGTGTAGTTTACCTGGCTAATTGTTTTATGGCCTTTTAAAATGCCGTAGCTCAGTGTTTGGTTAGTGATAAAATGGAGTTAGAGCTTGTGATTTCAAGTTATAAACATCTAATATTACAGGATTAGAAACTACAGTAAAATGATAACAATCATATTCAGACCTCCTGTTTAAAGGTTATGACATACGGAATGATGCTATTTACAACATGTTGTATTGTGAAATGTTATTATGGAGTGTCCTATAAATGTACCAGTTTACCTGTTGTGAATGTGTTCTAAACAGGTGGGTTGCCTTTGAGAACCCTGGGTTCTCCGGAGAACTTTACATTCTAGAGAAAGGCCTCTACGGAAACCCAGAAGACTGGGGAGGACCGAACCTCAAGATATCCTCACTGCAGCCAGTCTTCCAGGTAAACATAACATATTTAAGCACAGTCAATGGGTGGACTAGGGCAAGACTATGATACCATAATAATCACAGCAGTACCACCTTTGTAGCATCATACTTGATCATACTTACAGTGTACTTTAATGATTCTGATAAACTATGAGGTTGGTGAGGAAGCTTTGAACTGGTTTACCCATAATTCCTTTATTACTTTCAGGATAACCTGGGTGGATCAAGCAAGTTCAGGGTATGTTCGGATTGTGATAAACAAATAATATTAACTATCTTAACATAGTCAATAGTCTATGGATGTGATTATAATGTAATCCACTGTAGTTGTAGGTCATGTTTATCTCCTGTGTATGCACCTTAGCTCCAGCTGTTCTCAAAGCCTTGGTTCCAGGGCAGAGTGGTGGTACTGGAGGACAGTGTGGTAGCCCTGGAGGAAGACTTCTTCCCTGGCTCCTGTAGAGTACTGGCTGGGAGGTGAGCAGAACATCAACTTTAAACACAGCATGTTCATTCTACTTGTTATAGAGTGACATTTAGTATACAGAAATGTTAGTTGTATATTACACTCAAAGAGGACTTGAGTACTGGAGAGAGCTGTAGTTGACTGCATGACTCTGTGCTGTGTTCCAGCTGGGTGGCGTATGAAGGATCCCAGTTCACAGAGCACATGTATGTCCTGGAGGAGGGAGACTACCCCAATACCAAGTCCATGGGCTGTCTGGGTCCTGACTCTCCCATCCGTTCCATACAGACCATCAGCCATGTGAGTACAGAGGAGATCCTGGAGTTATGTGTGTTGACATACAGGCTTTTTTGTAATCCCTTACAAAAAAACAGTAACTATAATCCCTTACATTTCCAGCCAAAATATTGTAATCAGATTACAGATACTATTGAAAAACTAGATGATTACTTTGAGGATTACTTTTAACCTCTCTGGGATCGTTCGGGACGCTAGCGTCCCACCTCGCCAACAGCCAGTGAAAGTGCAGGGCACCAAATTCAAAACAACAGAAATCTCATAATTAAAATTCCTCAAACATACAAGTATTTTACACCATTTTAAAGATACACATCTCATTAATCCAACCACTGTGTCCGATTTCAAAATGGCTTTTTGGCGAAAGCAGAACATATCATTATGCAACTAGTCACAGAAAGCATTCAGCCATTTTCCAACCAAAGAGAGGTGTCACAAAAAGCAGATATATAGATACAATTCATCACTAACCTTTGACGATCTTCATCAGATGACACTCCCAGGACTCAATGTTACACAATACATGTATGTTTTGTTCGATCAAGTTCATACTTATGTCCAAAACCCTCCGTTTACATTGGCGCCATGTTCAGAATGCCTCCAAAACATCCGGAGAAATTGCAGAGAGCCACATCAAATAACAGAAATACTCATCATAAACTTTGATGAAAGATACAGTACATGTTTTACATAGAAATAAAGATAAACATGTTCTTAATGCAACCGCTGTGTCAGATTTCAAAAACTCTTTACGGCAAAAGCACATTGTTCAATTATCTGAGAACAGCGTTCAGCCACAAAAGCAAGCCATACAGTTACCCGCCAAGATGTGAAGTCAACAAAAGTCAGAAATAGCATTATAAATCTTCACTTACCGTTGCTGATCTTTGTCGGAATGCACTCCCAGGACTCCCACTTCCACAAGAAATGTTTGTTTTGTTCGATTACGTCCATATTTATATCCAAATACCTACGTTTTGTTTGCACGTTTAGTTCACTATTCCAAAAGCACAAAATCCAGACGAAAAGTCAAAAGAGTTCCATTACAGTTTGTAGAAACATGTCAAACGATGTTTACAATCAATCCTTAGGATCTTTTTATAATAAATCTTCAATCATATTCCAACCGGACAATAGCGTATTCATTACAGAGGAAAAAGAAGGCACGGCGTGCCCGCATGACCACGCAGTAAACAACTGATTGGCCTCAGCCTAGTCCACTTGTTGAAACAGCTCTTATTCAAAGCCTCAAACAACTTTCTAAAGACTGTTGACATCTGCTGGAAGCCTTGGGAAGTGCAATCTGGTCCCATAGACACAGCATATTGGATAGGCAATCACTTAAATTAAACTACAAACCTCAGATTTCCACTTCCTGGTTGGATTTGTCTCAGGTTTTCGCCTGCCATATGAGATCAGTTATACTCACAGACATCATTCAAACAGTTTCAGAACCTTCAGATTGTTGTCTATCCAGTACTACTAATAATGTGCATATATTAGCATCTGGGACAGAGTTGCAGGCAGTTTACTCTGGGCACCTTATTCATGCAAGCTACTCAATACTGCCCCCTGTCACCGAGAAGTTAAATTCAGAAAGAATGTTTGCGGAAAAAATATTTTTGACAGTTCTCTGTTTTCTCAATGACATTCAAATCAGCATTGAAAAAAGGCACAAGTTTACATTTCTTCCACCTGAGCGAGTCTGACCACAAGTCAGAGACCACTATGATGACACACTAAATGTGTTTAATGGATCGCGGTTTAAAAAGTTTAAGCTGCATATCATTCACTGTTTTTGAAACTAGTGGACAGCCAGTGAAAAATGCACTCTTGCAACAGCTGCATAGTGTGATTTCAACCTATGGAATAAAAGTGGGGCTTTTATTGTCCAATCTACTTCATGCTGGTAAAAAAAAAATATCCATAGGCCGAATGGACATATGCTCAAACTTGCACACTTTTGATTGACTTAAAGGGGCAATCTGTAGTTACTACATCCATTATTGGACTTATACATATACATATATATATATATATATATGTATATGTATATGTATATGTATATGTATATGTATGTATGTATATATATATATATACAGTATATATATATATATACAGTATACAGCCAAATACATTTAAACTCAGTTTTTCACAATTCCTGACATTTAATCCTTTGGTGTGTACTTTGGTGTGAAAAGTGCAAATCAATCCCAGGACAACAGCAAAGGACCTTGTGCTGATTCTGATTCTGATTCAGGTACAAAAGTATCTATATCCACAGTAAAACGAGTCCTATATTGACATAACCTGAAAGACCGCTCAGCAAGGAAGAAGCCACTGTTCCAAAAACGTCATATAAAAGCCAGACTACGGTTTGCAACTGCACATGGGGACAAAGATCATACTTTTTGGAGAAATCTCCTCTGGTCTGATGAAACCAAATAGAACTGTTTGGCCATTGTTATGTTTGGAGGAAAAAGAGGAGGCTTCAAGCCAAGAACACCATCCCAAGCCTGGAGCACGGGGGTGGCAGCATCATGTTATAGGGCTGCTTTGCTGCAGGGGGGACTGGTGCACTTCACGAAATAGATGGCATCATGAGGTAGGAAAATTATGTGGATATATTGAAGCAACATCTCAAGACATCATTCAGGAAGTGAAAGCTTGGTCGCAAATGGGTCTTCCAAATGGACAATGACCCCAAGCATACTTCCAAAGTTGTGGCAGCATGGCTTAAGGACAACAAAGTCAATGTATTGGAGTGCCCATCACAAAGCCCTGACCTCAATCCTATAGAACATTTGTGGGCAGAACTGGAGAAGCGTGTGCAAGCAAGGATGCCTACAAACCTGACTCAGTTACACCAGCTCTGTCAGGAGGAATGGGCCAGAATTCACCCAACATATTGTGGGAAGCTTGTGGAAGGCTCCCCAAAATGTTTGACCCAAGTTAAACAATTTCAAGGCAATGCTACCAAATATTAATTGAGTGTATGTACACTTCGGACCAACTGGGAATGAGATGATAATTCTCTCTACTATTATTCTGACATTTCAAGTTCTTAAAATAAAGTGGTGATCCTAACTGACCTAAGACAGGGAATTTGTACTAGGATTAAATGTCAGGAGTTTAAATGTATTTGGCTAAGGTGTATGTAAACTTCCGACTTCATCTCTCTCTCTATATATAGGTCTATAGCAGATGCAGGATATGGCATTCATTTTTAACATGTAAATAGCACTTTTCAGTAGTGCTCAAAGCACGCCATTCCATGAGCGCAGCATTTATTTTTCAACTCAACTCAATAAGCCCAATCAGTCCTTCATGACAACAACATCATAAACAGCAGAGTAGGGCTGGCTAATAAGTCCTTCGTTTTTGGCGTCATCCTCAGGTAAAACAATTTGGCTAATCTATACTTCCATACTTCCAAGTCCTGTTCTTGAAGATCAAGGGGTATAACATTTATTGGAATGACTGGAATTCTGATAGACTTAAGGTTTTTAATGTCAATAAATAATTTAATCGTTATATTATATGTAGTAGAAAGCAATGGAAAAAGCCTAGATAACCAACCCATAAAGTAAAATTTAACATCCATATATGGCCAGCTATGTAAACTTTAACATGTATTTATCCTGCAATGGATGTCATTCAATTGGTAACACACATTTTTGCTTTCTTCTAATGTCTCTTAATTAAGGGGAAAGTAATCTAAAAGTAATGGAATGTAATCAGATTAGGTTACTGAGTTTGGGTAATCCAAAAGTTGGGACAGGTAATTTACCCAACTCATTTGGCATGGCATGAATGTGTACCGTATTTGTAAACCTATGTCCTGTCTGTGTGAAGTGACTGCATATCTTGGATGTGTCCTGTACCTACAATACCATAATGATGTATAATCACACGCTTCACGCATCCCTTCCCCCTTATCTTTCCAGGAGTTCTCCCTCCCGTCCATAACGTTGTTCAGTAAGGTTGGCTGTAGAGGCCGTAGGGTGGTGCTGACGGAAGGGTTGGTGAACCTGCAGCTGGCTGGGGTGGACGGACGCATACGCTCC
Source organism: Oncorhynchus gorbuscha (assembly GCF_021184085.1). Classification (NCBI taxonomy): domain Eukaryota; kingdom Metazoa; phylum Chordata; class Actinopteri; order Salmoniformes; family Salmonidae; genus Oncorhynchus; species Oncorhynchus gorbuscha. The sequence continues at coordinate 16,959,424 of NC_060189.1, read as the reverse complement.
CTGGTTATCGACGGAGGAATGTAAGTCACACCTGAATAGATTTGACAGTTTTTATTAGGCAATAAAACAAAACAGAACATTAAAAGCAAGAGTTGCACCAACTATTGAAGTTAGTTGATGAAGCACTGTCTAAGCACCTATTAATCCATCAACTAGATTTGCTAGCTAATTGTAAAGAGGAGTGCTGTAGGAATGTGGATTGTTTACATTTAAGGTGTGTTTGAGGTTTGTGTAAGTAGAGCAACTGACTGTGTGTGATTGATAATTCCTGCTCTACAGGTGGGTGCTGTATGAGGGGTGTCATCACCGTGGCCGTCAGATCCTGCTACCGCCCAGCAAACTGGGTGATTGGTTCAAGTTCAGCAGCTGGCCGCGAATCGGATCCCTGAGACCACTATTGCAGGTTTGGAGGCGGGGCATGTGGGCCAACAGATTTTCTCTGGGAGTTTTCATTCAGTAGAGTTTTCAGTACATTCATCTTAAGACATCCCTTTAAATATGGTGTATCTTTTAGTTAGAATTTTGTCAACAGGCTCACTACAATATATTGAGAGAACGAATATTAGGGTAAATTAAATAAATACATCTAAATATATGCATGTTCGTCTCCATTTCAGCACCAATTGTTCGATTTAACACGCCGAGTTCAAACTGTTACTGCTTGGTCTCTGCGCTCCGCTACATAATGATTTATTTAGCCTCTTTTTTATATTATCAACTCTCACTAATGATCGACAGCAACAACCACACGGCTGTGACAACGTTTTCAGAGCAAGCAAATGAAGGTCATCAAAATAATGTAATTAAATGTAGTGATAATGTATACCAAGTGAAGGGAACTAACCGTAAATTGGGAGTTGAATCTGTGTGGTTATTTCGCCTACTGACGGTCGATACTGATAGTGGCTAATATTTAACGTGATAGAAATAGGAAAGAGAGAAAGTCGACATTAGAGAGTGCTCATCCCTTTAAGTTAAAAGGCCGTACAATTACAATGTTTGGAATTGCATTATGCAGAATCACATCAAATCAAATCAAATTTATTTAAATAGCCCTTTGTACATCAGCTGATATCTCAAAGTGCTGTACAGAAACCCAGCCGAAAACCCCAAACAGCCAGAAGAGGACTGGCCACCCCACATAGCCTGGTTCGTCTCCAGGTTTCTTCCTAGGTTCTGGCCTTTCTAGGGAGTTTTTCCTAGCCACCGTGCTTCTACACCTGCATTGCTTGCTGTTTGGGGTTTTAGGCTGGGTTTCTGTACAGCACTTTTAGATATCAGCTGATGTACAAAGGGCTTTACAAATACATATGATTTGACTGGTTTCACATTTGTCTCAAGGGATTATAAGGTAAAATATATCTAAAACAGGTGTAATTTATATTTACAATTCCCTTATCCAAACGGATTAATCATATACCTAGCTCTTATCAATAGCTCTTATCAAGTTGTAAATTACAGTGTATAGAGAATGGTGTTATTTGTATTGGAAAATATAAAATGGATGCTTTTTCAACTTGGAACTGGTAGCTTCGTTTGAACTTATTCAAGGTTTCATTCACACATAAAGCTGGTAGATTTGTTGGGGAATTAAGTCAATGTAACGGCGTTCTTCGTTTGTCGAAAGAGAGTCGGACCGAAATGCAGCGTGGTGGTTACTCATGTCTTTAATAAATGAATCGCGATACATGAAATAACTTATACAAATACAAAACAACAAACGGAACGTGAAACCTAATTACAGCCTATCTGGTAAACACTACACAGAGACAGGAACAATCACCCACGAAATACACAGTGAAACCCAGGCTACCTAAATACGGTTCCCTGTCAGAGACAACAAGAATCACCTGACTCTGATTGAGAACCGCCTCTGGCATCCAAGCCTAAACTAGACACACCCCTAATCAACCACAATCCATAGGAATACCTATGTGAGAATGCTGTTCATCGACTACAGCTCGGCATTCAACACCATAGTACCCTCCAAGCTCGTCATCAAGCTCGAGACCCTGGGTCTCGACCCCGCCCTGTGCAACTGGGTACTGGACTTCCTGACGGGCCGCCCCCAGGTGGTGAGGGTAGGCAACAACATCTCCTCCCCGCTGATCCTCAACACGGGGGCCCCACAAGGGTGCGTTCTGAGCCCTCTCCTGTACTCCCTGTTCACCCACGACTGCGTGGCCACGCACGCCTCCAACTCAATCATCAAGTTTGCGGACGACACAACAGTGGTAGGCTTGATTACCAACAACGACGAGACGGCCTACAGGGAGGAGGTGAGGGCCCTCGGAGTGTGGTGTCAGGAAAATAACCTCACACTCAAAGTCAACAAAACTTAGGAGATGATTGTGGACTTCAGGAAACAGCAGAGGGAACACCCCCCTATCCACATCGATGGAACAGTAGTGGAGAGGGTAGCAAGTTTTAAGTTCCTCGGCATACACATCACAGACAAACTGAATTGGTCCACTCACACTGACAGCGTCGTGAAGAAGGCGCAGCAGTGCCTCTTCAACCTCAGGAGGCTGAAGAAATTCGGCTTGTCACCAAAAGCACTCACAAACTTCTACAGATGCACAATCGAGAGCATCCTGGCGGGCTGTATACGGCACCGCCTGGTACGGCAACTGCTCCGCCCTCAACCGTAAGGCTCTCCAGAGGGTAGTGAGGACTGCACAACGCATCACCGGGGGCAAACTACCTGCCCTCCAGGACACCTACACCACCCGATGTTACAGGAAGGCCATAAAGATCATCAAGGACATCAACCACCCGAACCACTGCCTGTTCACCCCGCTATCATCCAGAAGGCGAGGTCAGTACAGGTGCATCAAAGCTGGGACCGAGAGACTGAAAAACAGCTTCTATCTCAAGGCCTGTCAGACTGTTAAACAGCCACCACTAACATTGAGTGGCTGCTGCCAACACACTGTCATTGACACTGACCCAACTCCAGCCACTTTAATAATGGGAATTGATGGGAAATTATGTAAATATATCACTAGCCACTTTAAACAATGCTACCTTATATAATGTTACTTACCCTACATTATTCATCTCATATGCATATGTATATACTGTACTCTACATCATCGACTGCATCCTTATGTAATACATGTATCACTAGCCACTTTAACTATGCCACTTTGTTTACTTTGTCTACACACTCATCTCATATGTATATACTGTACTCGATACCATCTACTGTATGCTGCTCTGTACCATCACTCATTCATATATCCTTATGTACATATTTCTTATCCCCTTACACTGTGTATAAGACTGCATAGAGACAGTAGTTTTGGAATTGTTAGTTAGATTACTTGTTGGTTATCACTGCATTGTCGGAACTAGAAGCACAAGCATTTCGCTACACTCGCATTAACATCTGCTAACCATGTGTATGTGACAAATAAAATTTGATTTGACTTGATTTGAATCACAATGCCTACAAAAACCCCAATACGACAACACAATAAACCCATGTCCCACCCTGGCCTGAACAAATATATAACGAAAACACAAAATACAATGACCAAGGCGTGACAGAACCCCCCCCCAACCTAAGGTGCGGACTCCCGGACGCACCTCACAACCATAGGGAGGGTCCGGGTGGACGTCTGTCCATGGTGGCGGTTCCGGCTCGGGACGTGGACCCCACTCCATTAATGTCATAGTTCCTCCCCTTCGCGTCCTGGGATAATCCACCCTCGCCGCCGACCATGGCCTAATAGTCCTGACCCAGAATCCCACTGAACTGAGGGGCAGCACGGGACTGAGGGGCAGCTCGGGACTGAGGGGCAGCTCGGGACTGAGGGGCAGCTCGGGACTGAGGGGAAGCTCGGGACTGAGGGGAAGCTCGGGACTGAGGGGAAGCTCGGGACTGAGGGGTAGCTCGGGACTGAGGGACAGCCCGGGACTGAGGGGAGGCCCGGTACTGAGGGGAAGCCCAGTACTGAGGGGAAGCTCAGTACTGAGAGGAAGCCCAGTACTGAGATGAAGCTCAGGCATGTAGTGGGCTCCGGTAGATCCTGGCTGGCTGGCGGATCTGGAAGATTCTGGTTGACTGGCAGATCTGGAAGAGACTGGTTGACTGGCAGATCTGGAAGAGACTGGTTGACTGGCAGATCTGGAAGAGACTGGTTGACTGGCAGATCTGGAAGAATCTGGTTGACTGGCAGATCTAGAAGATCATGGCTGACTGGCGGATCTAGCTGCTCTATGCAGACTGGCAGCTCTGGCTGCTCCGTGCAGACTGGCAGCTCTGGCTGCTCCATGCAGGCTGACAGCTCCTTGCAGACTGACAGCTCCTTGCAGACTGTCAGCTCCTTGCAGACTGACATCTCTGGCTGCTTCATGCAGACTGACAGCTCTGGCTGCTTCATACAGACTGACAGCTCTGGCTGCTTCATACAGACTGACAGCTCTGGCTGCTTCATACAAACTGACAGCTCTGGCTGCTTCATGCAGACTGACAGCTCTGGCTGCTTCATACAAACTGACAGCTCTGGCTGCTCCATGCAGGCTGGCAGCACCTTGCAGACTGGCAGCTCCTTACAGACTGGCAGCTCCTTGCAGACTGACAGCTCCTTGCAGACTGACAGCTCTGGCTGCTCCATGCAGGCTGACAGCTCCTTGCAGACTGACAGCTCCTTGCAGACTGGCAGCTCCTTGCAGACTGGCAGCTCTTTGCAGACTGGCAGCTCTGGCTGCTTCATGCAAACTGACAGCTCTGGCTGCTCCGAACATGCAGGAGGCTCCGGCAGCGCTGTAGAGCAGGAAGGCTCTAGAAGCGCTGAACAGGCGGGAGACTCCGAAAGCGCTGTAGAGGAGGAAGGCTCTGAACAAATATATAACGAAAACACAAAATACAATGACCAAGGCGTGACAGTCAAGGTCGGAATATGCAGCATCTGTAGACACAGCTCCGCCGCACCTTCATTTATTTGATCTCCACCCTGGACGAATAGCATGCTATTGTCATGCTTAAGTTCAAGGTCAGAATGCACATATAGGGGCCTCCCGAATGGCGCAGCAGTCTAAGGCACTACATCACAGTGCTAGGGGCATCACTACAGACCGAGGTTCCATACCAGGCTGAGTCGCAGCGGGCCGCGACTGGGAGATCCATGAGGCTGTGCTCAATTGGCCCAACATCGTCCGGTTTAAGGGAGGGTTTGGCCGGCCGGGATGTCTTTGTCCCATTACGCTCTAGCGACTCCTGTGGTGGGCCAGGCGCATGCTGGCTGACTTAAGTTGCCAGTTGTACAATGTTTCCTCTGACATATTGGTGCAACTGGCTCCCGGGTTAAGTGAGCAGTGTGTCAAGAAGCAAGTGCAGAGTTGCAGCAATGGGACAAGACTTTAACTAATTTGGATATCACGAAATTGGGGAGAATAAGAGGTAAAACGTTTTTTTTAAATACAAAAATATAGAATACGCATATAGTGAAAAGTGCATGAAAAGGGAAATGCGTTCCACTTACGCTCGCTTAACTCGGGTTGGAATCGGCCCATATCGGCCACATACAAAATAGCCTAATCTTCATGACTAATGTTCAAACTTCTTGACTACAACTCAACTTCTGCACTAATCTCATTTAGTCATCAATGCAAATGATTACACAATCGAAATTATACGGAGCCACAGCAAGCCCTATAACTCATAATGACCACTATCGGGTGAAAATAACTTTTCTAGCCTAGTCAAGACAAGATCATATTATCTGTGTTGTTGCCCCCTACAGAAGCAGGTGTACTTCCGTCTGCGAAGCAGGGAGACGGGCTACGTGATGTCCCTGTCAGGGCCTCTGGATGACATCAAGCTGTTGCGGGTCCAGGCCCTGGAGGAGACTGGGGGAGTGGACCAGGTCTGGCTCTTCCATGACGGAGTCCTACGCTGCAAGGTACCGCATGGGCTCAAGATTTTGCAATGGATCATCTTTTCCTCTCATTAACTCCACAGACATCCTTATTCATTCCCATCATCACCACCTTCAAGTGTTACAGAACTGGCTTCCTCATTATTTCAATATAGTTTCATGTCACATGTGTTGAGCATATCCCAGTACAATTGTCATTTGTCTCTCATATAACGTTGCAAAACTGTATCTGTATCATGCTTATAAGTATGTATTCAATACAGAATCCACCCACATCTGAACCTCTATTCCCTGTCTCTACAGCTGGTGGAGGACTGTTGCCTGCAGATCACGGGGAGCATTGTCATGGCGGGCAGCAGGCTGAGTGTGTCTCCTCCGGAGCCAGGGAAAGACAACCAGCTGTGGAACATTACCCCAGACGGCCTGGTCCGATGCCACCTCAAACCTGATCTGGTGCTTGAGGTTAAAGGTCAGATCCGCTCTCCTGCTCTTGCTCTCTCAGCTACAGTAGCATCTATACTGAACAAAAATATAAATGCAACATGCAACAATTGAAATAAATGCATTAGGCCCTAATCTATGGATTTCACATGACTGGGCAGGGCGCAGCCATGAGTGGGCCTGGGAGGACATAGGCCCACCCACTTGAGAGCCAGCCAATCTGAATGAGCCCCTTCAAAAGGGCTTTATTACAGACAGAAATACTCCTCACATTCATCAGCAGTCCGTGTGGCTGGTCTGTCACGATCCCACAGGTAAAGAAGCCGTATGTGAAGGTCCTGGACTGGGGGGGGGGGGTTACACGTGGTCTGCGGTTGTGAGGCTGGTTGTATGTACTGCCAAAAATACATTGGAGGTGGATTATGGTAGAGAAATTAACATTCAATTATCTGGCAACAGCTCTGGTGGACAATCCTGCAGTCAACGTGCCATTTGCATGCTCCCTTAAAACTTGAGACATCTGTGAGAAAACTGCACATTTTAGAGTGGCCTTTTATTGTCCCCAGACCAATGTGCACCTGTGTAATGATCATGCTGTTTAATCAGCTTCTTGATATGCCGTACCTGTCAGGTGGATTAATTATCTTGGCAAAGGAGAATACTCACTAACAGGGATATAAACAAATTTGTGCACAAAATTTGAGAGAAATAAGCTTTTTCTGCATATGGAACATTTTATGGGATGTTTTATGTCAGCTCATGAAACATGGGACCAACACTACATGTTGAATTTATATTTTCGTTCAGCATACAAAGAGTATAGGAGCTCTGTCCTCAGTTATCTGGCTCTATCTGGTGGTAAGTTTAGGAAGTGTTTAGTTAGTTATTTTCATTACCCATCTGTTGCAATGCCATTGAATATGTAGCCTACACTAAACTGTATAATATCTTCTACTCACAGGTGGACAAAGTTATGACAAAACTCAAGTGATTCTCAACACATTTGATGAGAGAAAACACAACCAAAGATGGTCTTTGGAGATCCTGTAATATAGTGTCAATAGACCTGGCCCTTCTACAGCAGCTCTGCCCTGGGCTTCAGAACTCTCTGGTGCAGCTAAGCCAAGGGTTTAAGAGCTTTCTTGCATTAGAAGGCCATGGGACTCAAAGCTCTGTGATGCAGTTCCACCGTGGGACCCATACTCTTGTTTCTTTATGCAGTTCCTACAAGGGCCTTAGCACTCTGTGATTCTAGTCTGCAGTGGGCCTCAAGATATTCCTTCTGTAGCTCAGTTGGTAGAGAGCATGGCGCTTGTAACGCCAGGGTAGTGGGTTCGATCCCCGGGACCACCCATACGTAGAATGTTTGCACACATGACTGTAAGTCGCTTTGGATAGAAGCGTCTGCTAAATGGCATATATTATTATTATTATATTATATTCTGAAACATGTGTTGAGCTTGTGCGCATCCATACTAGGTTGTCTTTGTAAAACACAACTATAAACTAGTAAACTACACATTTTCATGTCACTGCAACGAGAAAGAAAACAAACAACATGTGGCTACAGTACTATCTATAGAACAAGGGTGGCAGGTAGCCTAGCGGTTAAGAACATTGGGCCTGTAACTAAAAAGTCGCTGGTTCGAATTCCCAAGCCGACTAGGTGAAAAATGTTGAGGTGCCCTTGAGTAAGGCACTTAACACTAATTGCTCTGGATAAGAGCATCTGATAAATAACTTAAAAGTACATTTAAGGAGCACTACAATATACGGTCAGGACTTGAATGATGCTTTACAAATTCCACAATTAATTATTTCATTGACCATACCAAAGAAAAACGGTAGTGGAATATGTGTGTGTCTCTACTATATTCATAGCATTTACAATGAGTTAAGTGTGCTTCACCAGTCAATCACTGAAATGTATATGTTTTCACACAAGGGTTAGTCTATGAAGTCACACATTCTTAATGTCATAGATGAACACTCCTTGAAATCTCCAAAGGTACGTTTTGAGTAGATATGTTGGTAACACTTGACACCCAGCGTCATGACACATTATGACCCCATAAAACATACCATGGTAGTTATTTTATTGCTGGTTATGACACCTACATAAGAGTGTCAAAACACATAAAACCTACCATGGTAGGTATTTTATGGCTGGTTATGACACCTACATAAGAGTGTCAAAACACATAAAACCTACCATGGTAGGTATTTTATGGCTGGTTATGACACCTACATAAGAGTGTCAAAACACATAAAACCTACCATGGTAGGTATTTTATGGCTGGTTATGACACCTACATAAGAGTGTCAAAACACATAAAACCTACCATGGTAGGTATTTTATGGAAGATTATGACACCTACATAAGAGTGTCAAAACACATAAAACCTACCATGGTAGGTATTTTATGGAAGATTATGACACCTACATAAGAGTGTCAAAACACATAAAACCTACCATGTTAGGTATTTTATGGCTGGTTATGACACCTACATAAGAGTGTCAAAACACATAAAACCTACCATGGTAGGTATTTTATGGCTGGTTATGACACCTACATAAGAGTGTCAAAACACATAAAACCTACCATGGTAGGTATTTTATGGCTGGTTATGACACCTACATAAGAGTGTCAAAACACATAAAACCTACCATGGTAGGTATTTTATGGAAGATTATGACACCTACATAAGAGTGTCAAAACACATAAAACCTACCATGGTAGGTATTTTATGGAAGATTATGACACCTACATAAGAGTGTCAAAACACATAAAACCTACCATGGTAGGTATTTTATGGCTGGTTATGACACCTACATAAGAGTGTCAAAACACATAAAACCTACCATGGTAGGTATTTTATGGCTGGTTATGACACCTACATAAGAGTGTCAAAACACATAAAACCTACCATGGTAGGTATTTTATGGCTGGTTATGACACCTACATAAGAGTGTCAAAACACATAAAACCTACCATGGTAGGTATTTTATGGAAGATTATGACACCTACATAAGAGTGTCAAAACACATAAAACCTACCATGGTAGGTATTTTATGGCTGGTTATGACACCTACATAAGAGTGTCAAAACACATAAAACCTACCATGGTAGGTATTTTATGGCTGGTTATGACACCTACATAAGAGTGTCAAAACACATAAAACCTACCATGGTAGGTATTTTATGGCTGGTTATGACACCTACATAAGAGTGTCAAAACACATAAAACCTACCATGGTAGGTATTTTATGGAAGATTATGACATGTATATAAGAGTGTCAAATAACCCAAGAATGACCACACAAGGCAAAACATTCCATTACACCATAGCCTTCTTGTCAACAGTATGTTTGTTATTCATTTTTAAATTGACCATATACAATTATCATTGTAATTGCACACACATTGATGTCAGACATGCGCCTACCCCAATGCTCTGTTTCTGATGACTGGGATAAATGCAGGAGCAGATTTTAGGAGCAGGACAAGACACCCTCTTTGTGACTGATGACTGAGATAAGGGCATGTGCGTGATAGGACTATATGGCTTAGATGATTATGATGGTAATAATGCTTCTTAACAGTGTCATAAAGTGTATTTTCTTAGTCCAAGTAAAGTGACATAGGATGGTCATAATGCATTTGGACTGTTTCATAAAGTGTATGTTCTTAGTCCAAGTAAAGTGACATAGGATGGTCATAATGCATTTGGACTGTTTCATAAAGTGCATTTTCAGAGTACAAGTAAAGTGACATAGGATGGTCATAATGCATTTGGACTGTTTCATAAAGTGTATTTTCTTAGTCCAAGTAAAGTGACATAGGATGGTGTAATGCATTTGGACTGTTTCATAAAGTGCATTTTCAGAGTACAAGTAAAGTGACATAGGATGGTCATAATGCATTTGGACTGTTTCATAAAGTGCATTTTCAGAGTACAAGTAAAGTGACATAGGATGGTCATAATGCATTTGGACTGTTTCATAAAGTGTATTTTCTTAGTCCAAGTAAAGTGACATAGGATGGTCATAATGCATTTGGACTGTTTCATAAAGTGTATTTTCTTAGTCCAAGTAAAGTGACATAGGATGGTCATAATGCATTTGGACTGTTTCATAAAGTGCATTTTCAGAGTACAAGTAAAGTGACATAGGATGGTCATAATGCATTTGGACTGTTTCATAAAGTGTATTTTCTTAGTCCAAGTAAAGTGACATAGGATGGTCATAATGCATTTGGACTGTTTCATAAAGTGTATTTTCTTAGTCCAAGTAAAGTGACATAGGATGGTCATAATGCTTTATGAAAAGTTATTTCAAATATAATGAAAAAAAATGTATGTAAAGTATTCATAACAACAACAAAGGACTTAAGAAACAAACTTTCAAACAAAAGGACATTTCTTGGCAGGGAAAAAACACATTTGAATACATTTGGGTTTTGACACTAAGTGTCATAACCAGACAAAAAAATAATGCAATATGTCAGAATAGGTGGCACTATATGGGCCATGACTGTGTTATGACCATATTATGACAGGTTATGACAAGTTTTGTCAGTTATGATATATTATGACATGGTTATGACCATCAAGTAAAGTGTTACTGATATGTTTTTTCATGTTTTATAAGTAATTTTCTTGTCTGGATTTATACTTTACTTCACACATTATTCACAGAACATTAGCTGCAACAGGTGCATGTATTTCATATGTCAAATGATTAAAGATCCGTTTCAACACTGTGCTACAATATCATGCTAACCACTTTGTCTTAAATGTAATGTCATCAAAATGCTGTTACGATCTACAAAAAAATAAATGTTTTTTTCCTTTTCATGATTTGTGTTATGTTGTTTGTTGAGGCATCTCAATAACACTTCCAAAGTCAAGGACTTGAATTATCGTCAACTTCCACTACAACAGCTCTACTCAAACAGACACACACTCACAAGCTTAGCACAGACAATCCTAAAGGCAGTCACACAAATTCTCTGACTGAACCACACCCAGCATTTCCATATCAGGCTACGCTCTATGCCCACAAGTCCGTTTGTCACTCAGAAATGCCTCACGGTGTAGGCTTAAGGAAAACCATATAATTTTTTGGAGTGACAGTGGTAGGTGTTGTTCCCCTGCGTTTTTAGGAAACGCTAGGCGGCAGTGGAGTCATCCAGTGGAGTCATCCAGTGGTTTGTCGGATGAGTCCTCTCCGCTGCTGATTTTGACGTCTTTCCCTGAGCGTGATCCTTCTCCACATTCAGCATGGCCTGAGGCACCTGGGAGATGGTAAACTCCTCCTCCAGGAACAGGAAGAGAGGTCACAAGGAGTAAAACATATCTTTTTTAAACTGACTTTAGAGCTGTGTGACGGGGCAACGGTCGGAATTCAATAAAAGGCTTGTTCTCAATAAGTGCATTGCACTTGACATTTAAAGATAATTTATGCTTGAGCTGACATCCGCAGGGTGAAAATGTCGGGGAAATTGCCTTGTAAATGCAAAATTGGCGGTAGTGCAGTGTGCAGCCCTGCAACACGCCGTTGAATGAATACCGGCCATCTTCCAAATAATAAATGAATAATAGATCATAGAAATAGATCAGATGGAGAGGATGGCTGTGGTGATGATTAGACCAGTCTATGGGTATCTAGTTCCTCTTCTACACAGAATGACCTGATGTGTACGTCGGTGTGGATTGAATAAACTGTATTGAACTGGTGAGGATGCTCTGACATCCTTATCAGACAACAACCTATGATGCACACCAACGCCATACACAACAACACCCTGTTCAGCCTCACCTGACCTGTACACAGCTGCTCTCATCGTACGTGGTATCGGGTATTGGGTATATGAAAGAGTAGAAAACATGGAAAGGAAAGAGATCACTAAAGAGAAAATTACATAATTGATACAGTATACTGCTTAGTATTTCTCTAACCATAGGAAGGCCTATGTCCTTCCACTCAACATATACATTTGCATTTGCAAACTTACAAACAGTATGGTATTGCAACCAACAGAGTTTCTGGTGACCAGGCTAGCTGTTGCTGTTTCATCAGAATAAAATGGAGCCATGATGTCATGGTGGAACGCTTCCATAATGCCCAGGCAGACAGGAATCTGTTCTGCTTCCAAGCTGGGGAGCGAACCCGGGAGCCCCGACAGGGCCACAGACAAAGGGCCTGAATAATGGAACTGGATTAGGGGCCTAGCACCAGGATTACACTAGCATTGCAGCCTGGCTGGTCAGCACAGCCCTAGACAGCGGTTCTTCATCTGGTCTGACCGTCACTGGCTGATCATACCAAATCAAACCTAGCCTGCCTCACTGTCTGTCTGACAGAGAGAGCAGAATAGGTGTGTGTGTGTGGCTTCAGACAATTGAAATGGCTGAAGCTCACTGATTAACTTCCTCCACTTGGACAAGAGGGTCATAAAAATCCCACTATTGACCAAAATAATGTGCCCCTATTGACCAATGTCATTCCATCCTAGATGCAGTATGCCGCAATATGACATATTTTGCCAAGCATATGAACTGTAATAATATCATGTCTCCAGCTTTACAAATACAGTGGGTGCTCATTGATGGTGTGTCACATCCATCCTTGGGCAAAAACCCATCCAGATGTGTATGTCTCTGTGTGTGTGTGTCTGTGTGTGTGTGTCTGTGTGCAAATCTGTGTGTGTGTCTGTGTGAGTGTGTGACTGTGTGCGTGTGTCTGTGTGTCTCTGTGCGTGTGTGCACGACTCTATGTGTGTGTGTGTGCGTGTGTGTGCGTGCGTGTGTGTGTCACTGTATGCGCGTGTCATGCCCTGACCATAGAGAGCCTTTTTATTCTCTATTTTTGGTTAGGCCAGGGTGTGACATGGGTGATTTATGTGTCTTGTTTTGTCTAGGGGTTTTGTAGTCTATGGGGTTGTGTTCAGTTTAGTGTTCTAGGTAAGTCTATGGTTGCCTGGAGTGGTTCTCTATCAGAGGCAGGTGTTTATCGTTGTCTCTGATTGGGAACCATATTTAGGCAGCCATATTCTTTAGGTATCTTGTGGGTGATTGTTCCAGTCTCTGTGTTTTGCATCAGTTAGGACTGTTTCAGTTTTTCCACGTTTTCTGATTTTGTATAGTGTTCACGTTTTCATCTTTCATTAAAGATGTTTATAAATAACCACGCTGCATTTTGGTCCTCCGATCCTTCCCAGGAAGAAAACCGCTACAATTATTCCATGTTAAGTTTTCTATACAGTTATGAATGTTACATATTTGTTCAAATCACATTTATTGGTTTTCTCTTTCAGATGATAGACAACCTGGTCTTGACGCTGGTCACTGAGCATCCCATGGTACATTCTCCAAGAGTAGGGATGTTAATCCCTGTGTCTTGGCTAGATTCCTAACTTGGCAATTCATACTATCATGGCCAACTTGTCCACCTCGTGTGCTTCTACTATCTCTGTTTGAACCTCTACTCTTGATGTGCTTTCATGTTGCAGGATAAAATGGCAGTGAGAAAACAGTCTTTGTTCAGCTTTAAAGTAACAGTAAAATCAAAGCCAAAAAGCGAACAAGTTAGGTTTAAGAGATTGTGAAGTAGGATAAGTAGTAAGCAAGCCTTTTCCGAGCCAGAACACCCATAGGGATTGAGAAACGGGTCAAATTTAGCTGATTTAATTTACTTCCCTATTTACGTCAAATCCTGAATCATGATTCACCAGTACTAAAACAAGTCTATAAAATACACAACAAATTAGACAGGAGAGAAGCACTAAAAATGTATCTTTGTTCGATTCAGATTAAAAAGTTAGGTTCCAAGTCGAGTCGAACAGAACCTTGAACCGTCACTGTCTGATGATCTTCATGCTTGTGGCTCTGTTAGCCATTGCTATTAATGAAGTATTCATCATTTCTTAGATGGTTGTATAGTTTAATATTGTACCACTAACCATTCAGTCAGGAAGCTTTAAGCTTTTGTTATTCAGCTTGGTTGCTGTTATAAAAGGGATTACAGCTGGTGGTTCAACAGAGATGCATGTTAACCACCATCTCGCTGATGTCATCAAGTGTGGGTCCATTGGGTGCAAACTTCCCCCAGCGATAGTGCACAAGGCGAAAAAGACATAGGAACAAGGTTAAACAGGAAACCACATGCAGTATACGTGCCAGACTAGTGTTTTGTTACACTCAAATAAAATAAAGACATTTATGTTGGTGTTGTTATCCGCCCTTACACAGACTAAAGTACAGATGCATAAGTAAAGATCTGTGTCTAAGATGTACTGTACACCATATCTCGTTCAAACTGTCCATAATCAGAGTTTATTACCAGTTTATAACTCACTCCTAACTAGGAGTGAGTTATAAACTGAAATAATATATAGAAGCATTTGTATGTAGATGGCCACCTCAGTCTGAATATCTGATTACATTTTCCTTCGTTGCATGTGGTACACATGTTTAATAATTAATCTCATTACAAATGCAATGGTTTTATTTTTGCAGTTGATCACTCACTATACTATTGTGAGCCAGTGTTGGCACACACAAGTCAAGACCCACACAGACACAATGGCCTCCGTGGCTGTACCTCCTACCTTCTGTCACAGACACAATGGTCTCCGTGGCTGTACCTCCTACCTTCTGTCACAGACACAATGGCCTCCGTGGCTGTACCTCCTACCTTCTGTCACAGACACAATGGCCTCCGTGGCTGTACCTCCTACCTTCTGTCACAGACACAATGGTCTCCGTGGCTGTACCTCCTACCTTCTGTCACAGACACAATGGCCTCTGTGGCTGTACCTCCTACCTTCTGTCACAGACACAATGGTCTCCGTGGCTGTACCTCCTACCCTCTGTCACAGACACAATGGCCTCTGTGGCTGTCCCTCCTACCTTCTGTCGCAGACACAATGGCCTCCGTGGCTGTACCTCCTACCTTCTGTCACAGACACAATGGTCTCCGTGGCTGTACCTCCTACCTTCTGTCACAGACACAATGGCCTCCGTGGCTGTCCCTCCTACCTTCTGTCACAGACACAATGGCCTCTGTGGCTGTACCTCCTACCTTCTGTCACAGACACAATGGTCTCCGTGGCTGTACCTCCTACTTTCTGTCACAGACACAATGGTCTCCGTGGCTGTACCTCCTACCTTCAGTCACAGACACCAGAGACACAAACAAGTATGCACACACACAGACACACACGTACATTTTTTTAATGAGGTGACATTCTAACCCAAAGAGGACTTCCTAAGTCTAAGCGCCAAAGTGAAGCATCCCTCTTTCAGGAAGCCAATCCCTATTTATTTTGTTTCCCAGCATCAAGATGAGATTCCCAGCTCCATTCCAAAAGGAAAAAGTAGACGGCTGATTGCTAAGGTTTGTGGAACGTGTCCCTGGAGGGCGTGTTCCAGGTGAACGTTACTCAACATAATGCCTTGGGGGAGATACCTGTACCCCCTGTATATAGCCTCGTTATTGTTATGTCATTTTCTAACTTTCAGACATCTGTGTACACTGTGTGCACTATGAACACTAAGAGTTTGGGAAGAAGCAAAGGTTGGAACTGATAGGATGGGTAATTTCCTGTCTGTACCCACACAATACATCCACCATCCATTCTTTTCCAGTTTGATCTCCTGCTTCCACTGCTGATCAATGATACATACATACCTATGACGCACACAGTGTGTGAATAGGATTGCCTCTGTTCCTTTGGACCTCATTTGGACACCTGTCACTCAAGGTCAACATACCGTAGCTGTATTAGTCAGTGGTGTAAAGTACTTAAGTAAAAATACTTTAAAGTACTACTTAAGTAGTTTTACCGGGGTGTCTGTACTTTACTTTACTATTTCTATTTTTGACAACTTTTACTTTACTACGTTCCTAAAGAAAATAATGTACTTTTTACTCCATACATTTTCCCTGACACCCAAAATAATTGGTTACATTTTGAATTCTTAGCAGGACATGAAAATGGTCCAATTCACACACTTATCAAGAGAACATCCCTGGTCATCCTACGACCACTGGCTATCTGTACATTCAAATAACAAGAAAATGGTGCCATCTGGTTTGTTTAATATAAGGAATTTGAAATGGGTGTACTTGTACTTTTGATACTTAAGTATATTTTAGCAATTACTGTAACGGCGTTCGTCTGTTGAAGGAAGAGAGTCGGACCGAAATGCAGCGAGTTTGTTACTCATGATCTTTAATGAATGAAAACGGACCGATACATGAAATAACTCAACACAAAAACAACAAACGGAACGAGAAACCTATTACAGCCTATCTGGTGAACACTACACAGAGACAGGAACAATCACCCACAAAATACAAAGTGAAACTCAGGCTACCTAAATACGGTTCCCAATCCGAGACAACGAGAATCACCTGACTCTGATTGAGAATCGCCTCAGGCAGCCAAGCCTAACTAGACACACCCCTAATCATTCACAATCCCAATAATACAAAAACCCCAAAACAAACTACAACAACAAAACCCCATGTCACACCCTGGCCTGACCAAATATATAACGAAAACACAACATACAATGACCAAGTCGTGACAATTACATTTACTTGTGATACTTAAGTATATTTAAAACCAAATACTTGTAGACTTTTACTCAAGTAGTATTTTACTGGAGGACTTTCAGTATCTTTACTTTTACTCAAGTAGGAAATTGGGTACTTTTTCCACCACTGTTATTTATATTAAAACAAAAGATGCCTCCAAAGTGTCCAATCACCAAACTAAAGGTAAAAATGTAAAGATTAACCAAATCTGTAAAGTCTGCCTCTGTCAGTCCTGACTGAGGGATGTTTCCATGGATATGCTAGGCCAGGGGTTGGGGTTGATAAGTTAACTGTACCCTGTTGTAACATGCTCTCTCTCTGGGTACAGAGGCCTTCTCTCTATCCAAACTACCCAAGGCCCACTAATACTGGGCTAGTTGACAGATCAGCTCGACGCTCCCACACCGATGGAGCCAGCTATGTTTATCTAAAGCCTGGGGGGAATGTTTTTACCAAGAGCAGGATGTAGGCCATTGAGTGGTGAAAATCCAGAACCTTTGATTATTTATCGCAGTGTTGGCCCAGCACAGAGGGCCGAGGGGGCTCCATTACTGGTAAGGAGAAGCTAGGGAGAGGAGATGCCGCAAAAGACACATGGTTTACAGGTCTGGTTGCACTTTGTCTTGAAAATGAGAGATCATATGAGTGAGTGGAGAGAGACAGGTTGAGGGATAGAGGGGAGAAATAGGGGGAGACAAGTGGGTGTTCAAAAAGTGATCGACAGTATGGGACTGAAATAGATACGGTGTGTTTACACTTTACTCCCCCCACCTCTTCTATATTCTAACCAAGGTCTGTCTCTTTCTACTGTCAACACTGCTACGGGACAAACCCCTTGGTTCAGATCCACCGTGCCATTCCACCTATAGCGGGGGACAGGGACAGAGCATGTTTCTATGGGGCTCCCCCAAGACAAACCATGTCTTCACACACACATCCCCCTCGTCTTAAGTTTGTATTTCCATTTCCGTTACTAGAAATTACTACATTACTGATAAAGTGATTATCTTATGGCACTGGAGTACCATTTGTGACTTACGACCTGGATTCCATCCTATGTAGTAAAATGTGAAATGTTTTACTTTACATTGGATAAAAGTAGAGACTCAGAGCTAGAAAATGGAATATCATACACTGCAGTTGAGGAACAAATGTTGTGTTCAAGTCCTACCTATTCCTGCTACAGTATTTGAGCAGTGATAAATGTAATCAGCACTGCTCTGGTTCTCCGTGATGAGACCCACTTAAACATACAGCTATCAGTACATCTTATGGATCATGTGGTGACGTGGTGGGTGGGACTATGACAAGGAGATGCACAAAACCTCAAATGCACTGCACATTTTGCAGTCTGTGCACCACAAATGCCGACAGGATGTCGGTGTTACTATGTGAGGGCGGGATGACAAGCGAGGGGAGTGAGATTGGGTGTTGCCTTATAAGGGGACATTTCAAAAGTCTAGTAAGTGCTTTGCTGTACATGATCATGGTAGGCGTTGTATATGGTTCTGTAGGCAATCTGTGTAAATAAAGGATGCATTATATTAAATACAGAAATGCTGCCATGGTTGCCTTGAGTGCTTTGGATAACACGGAGACCCCGGTATGGAGCGTTCTGTCAGCGATGTCCAGCAGGTCGGTGTTCCGGAGGAAGGGCATTACCAGGGTTACGTGCTTGGTGCCACACCACGGATTCAGAAGGCCCAGAGCCCAGCTCTCTGTGTCCGCGCCCACATTATCCAGAACCAGATCAAAACTAGGATGGTGGAGGAGAGAGAAAGAGAGGGAGAGATGGAGAGTTTATTTTATTAACTGGAGAGACTTATTTTCCCACACACTAATGAGAGTTTACTGTGGCAGTGAGAGAGAGGTGCCCAATCCTTGATTACAGTTAACTGGCCCAAGGGGAACAATCCTCATCCTATTCAGATAAATGCCACCATGGAGGTTTTTAAGGGATGCTGCGAGATTCTGTGTTCTACTTACCGAGTCGTTTTGCGAGCCAACGCTAACTAGCATTAACGCAATGACTGGAAGTCTACAAGTGGCCAAAAGTTTTGAGAATGACACAATTATTAATTTTCACAACGTCTGCTGCCTCTGTTTGTATGGTGGCAATTTGCATATACTCCAGAATGTTATGAAGAGTTATCAGATGAAGCAGAAAACTTTGTGAAAATGTATATTTGTGTAATTCTCAAAACTTTTGGCCACAACTGTATAGTAGTATTGCTTTGGGTAAGTAGAACAAGGGCTTAAACGCCAGAATCTCTCAGAATCCCATTAACCTCTCTAGGTATCTAGTACAATTCCCTCCCCATGCTCATAAACCACTGGTTTCATACAGACAGGCTTTTTATGAAATAACCAAGTGGAATAATCAACAAGATCAAAGACATGAGGATTATATGGGATGAATAGGGACACCAGCAGGGGTTAGAGGGGGAAAGAGACAAGTTGACCTCAAATTGGCAGGAGATGTGCATGTGCGTGTGTGTGTTTGCTGTTTCTTGGCACAGTTGTCCTTGTTAAGACCTCCTGTGTTGACCAGGGCAGACCAGGCTCTGACAGACACGTAAGGAGCGGCCGCCTCCGTGCGACTCAGAAATTTGGGCTTTTTGGACACCGGACCCAGTCACACTCAGGACTCAAGAGTAGGTCAAAGATATAGGTTCATCCTCCAAAAGGTGAGGTAGGATAAGGGGGAAGCCTCACAAACCTCCGACCAAACATGTCACTATCTGAAAATGTTGAGTCATCATCATCCATTAAAATCCCTGCGTAACGATGCCAACTCAGAGCTGGCTAGTCTGTCTGCAGTCCTGCTTGCTCCTCATTTGGCTCCTCATCACACAGAAAGCCTATTTAATGAGCCTGTCATTAAGGACCATGCCTCACTGAGCAGCACCATGGAGTCTAACTCTGCCGGTCGCTTTTATTCTCAAATCTGACACCATCCCACAATTCCTTTCCAGCCTAGCAATAGCATTTAGCCCACAGGAGACACCTAATATTGCCTATACTAATGTATCCAAATGCATTCTCTCTTGAACATGCTAAAGAAAGCATCCCTGGCAGTAGTAATATTCAACTACACATATGTTCATGTATATTGTAGAAATACCCACAAGCAAACAATGGTTTGGAAAACAAACTACAACACAAAAACATAAAGGGATCATAAACAAAACAGTACCACATTTGCACTCAACACCACAATCTCAGCCAGGCTTCCATGTTTCCAAGGGGGAATGGCCGCCCACACATGAGAAGGAAAAAAAACACTGGCTTAACCAACCAAGCACTGGTAACACCCTGCATGGATGGCACAGATACCAAGACTGTGACATTTTGAATTCTCTGTTTGTGTATATCTTCACATCCATATGATGAGATCGTGTTTCACTGACACACTGACGACGAGTTGACCAGTTGGCCCAAAGGTGGTGTGATGATGTAACATTATACAAACATTTATAAAATGCTCATCACCATCTGTAATTCCCGAAGGCCAAGGTAGAAAACGCGTTGGTTTTACTTTTTAACCATAAAGAAGCTCTTTTATCACTGTCCTCCAAGGGTTGCTGAATATCCTTTTCACTAGGTGAAAGGGGAATGCAGGCTATTGTGAACATGCTATTGTGAACATGCTATTGTGAACATGCTATTGTGAACATGCTATTGTGAACATGCTATTGTGAACATGTCTCGCATCTGACTTCTTATAGGCTATTGTGTAAAAGATCTGATAGTCTATGTTCTCTGAAAGCTATGAGAAACATAATTGGAAAACCACTGACATTAACAATGACGCAATGAGGTGCTTCACATTTCAGCTGCACTTGGATTAAGTAAACAAAGCGGTAACACAAAAACAAACAAACAAACAAACAAACAAACAAACACACACAACCCCAACCCTTCCCACGGAGAGTACCACCCTATTGTACTGCATCCTGGGGCCAATTTGTTTGTGTGTGTGTTACCTCATCCACCTATTTGAAGTAGTCTGGTGCCACATCCAGAAAACACTCAATGATGACTCCGGACACGTCACGGCCCAGGATCAGGGGAAACTCACTGCCGAATTGGTTGATGTTTAGGAGGTCTCTCTTCATAGCCTTGTTGGCAGCCCCATACCCACCTGAGAGGGCAGAAACAACACAGAAATAAGGCAAAACACAATCAGTTCAAGTAGACGTTGAGACAAGTGAATTCAGATACGAACAGAGGCCACAAGATCATCACTGATTAGACTGAGAGGTAACCATAAGAAACAGCAGGCCCCCACCTCTTCAAAGAACACATCTAGGCCTAAGTGTGAGGTTTAGCCTAACATTCACAGTTTGAATTTAACACCCAAACCATGTGCCATAGCAGTCAACTTTCCCTTTGTGTCAGAAGAGCTCTCCTCGTCTCCAGGGGTGATCTATTTTGCCCACTCAGATCTCTCTCTCATACACAGACCAAATGTGAATAGCAAAACAACAGATGCTCAGTCAGCTCTGAATGAGGGCAGTTTCCTTTTCACGAGACTGTGGTGGGTGCACAAAAAGGCTATTGTGAAGATGCCTCACAACTGTCTTCATATAAGCTATCTATAAAAGATCTGATAGTCTATCTTCTTTAAGAACTCTGAGAAGGTCATAGGAAAACCACTGGCTTGAAATGAAGAGTTAGCCTATAAAAATAAGGTCACTTCAAGGGAAGTAATCGGGTGAGTGGTGAAGCAGAAGAGTCATTGTCTGTTCTTTTGAGTTTTGATGTTGAGTCTCTGGCCGACAATGTGTTGTTAGGTTATTTCAGTTATCCCGTATGAGCTTATGCGCTGAATACATTACGTTGTTACAGGTGTCAATCTTATGGGCGTGTGGCAGCAGTGTGTAGGAGGGAGGTTCCTAGGTGTGAGAAGTGTGCAGAAGGGCACGAGACAAAGGAATGTGTAGCATTGGGGAAATAAGCGGTACGTGTTAATTGTAAGGGTGCCCATGGGGCTGGGGATCAGAAATGTCCAGTGTGAGAGAGGCAGGTTGAGGTTACCAGGGTTAGAGTAGAGGGAAGGGTGTCGCATACTGAGGCAGTGAGGAAAGTTGAGGAAGACGGGTCAAGGGGGAAGGATCCTGAGAGTATTCGTGTGAGTAGTAGATATGTATCAGTACAGAGAGATAGGCCAATAAATGATATATGCTTCAGTAAAATTGGCTTTTTAGTGTTCATAACAATGGCTATCAACTGTACTGCAGGGATGGAATGCAAATTGCAGAAAATAGAGGTTGTGGTGGCAGCTGCAGAAAAGTATTTGGGTGTAAGAGATTTGACGTCAGGTTGTGTTACAGGTTGTGTTGAGTGGTGGTGTCCCCTCCTTTCAGGCTGTTGGCCTGAGGTAGGACTAGATAGATTTAAATAGTGGAGTAAGGTGGTGGGGTTTTAATGAATGTAGGGTTAGAAGGTAAATTATTTGTTGATTAATTTACCTTTTATAAAGCAAAGTAAAATGGAACTGTACTCAAGTCTAGTTGGTGGCGTTAATGCAACATTTATTGGATGTCAACAGCCGTTAAACTTCATAGAAGAAGAAGAAGGAATCTATCAAGCTAGAATATCACAACAACCTCTCATGCTGACGTCAATGTGGTTAAGACCTGCAGCATGGACTTCCTTAGTCCATAACACAGCGTTTTTAGTGAACCAAAAGACATCATTGCTGCCTTATCTATTGATCTCCCAAGCCGGCATGATTGTCATACGGCTGTTGGAGGTGGTGTTGAACAGTTTCTTCTGACCTCCTGCAGGAATGTTTTCACACATGGTGCTCTCCTGATTAGGAGACAAGACCCCTGACCGCATGACAACTGTCTCAAAAATGCATGATTATGTTCATCAACTAGCTATAATATGTCAATACACTTGTTCTTCAGTCTTGTATAATCCCATTACAGTCTAAGCTCTGTCAAAGCCCGGGGGCTTTATTTAACCAGGTAGGCAAGTTGAGAACAAGTTCTCATTTACAATTACGACCTGGCCAAGATAAAGCAAAGCAGTTCGACAGATACAACGACTCAGAGTTACACATGGAGTAAAACAAACATAAAGTCAATAATACAGTATAAACAAGTCTATATACAATGTGAGCAAATGAGGTGAGAAGGGAGGTAAAGGCAAAAAAGGCCATGGTGGCAAAGTAAATACAATATAGCAAGTAAAACACTGGAATGGTAGTTTTGCAATGGAAGAATGTGCAAAGTAGAAATAAAAATAATGGGGTGCAAAGGAGCAAAATAAATAAATTAATTAAATACAGTTGGGAAAGAAGTAGTTGTTTGGGCTAAATTATAGGTGGGCTATGTACAGGTGCAGTAATCTGTGAGCTGCTCTGACAGTTGGTGCTTAAAGCTAGTGAGGGAGATAAGTGTTTCCAGTTTCAGAGATTTTTGTAGTTCGTTCCAGTCATTGGCAGCAGAGAACTGGAAGGAGAGGCGGCCAAAGAAATAATTGGTTTTGGGGGTGACTGGAGAGATATACCTGCTGGAGCGTGTACTACAGGTGGGAGATGCTATGGTGACCAGCGAGCTGAGATAAGGGGGGACTTTACCTAGCAGGGTCTTGTAGATGACATGGAGCCAGTGGGTTTGGCGACGAGTATGAAGCGAGGGCCAGCCAACGAGAGCGTACAGGTCGCAATGGTGGGTAGTATATGGGGCTTTGGTGACAAAACGGATTGCACTGTGATAGACTGCATCCAATTTGTTGAGTAGGGTACTGGATGCTATTTTGTAAATGACATCGCCAAAGTCGAGGATTGGTAGGATGGTTTTACAATTGTATGTTTTGGCAGCATGAGTGAAGGATGCTTTGTTGCGAAATAGGAAGCCAATTCTAGATTTAACTTTGGATTGGAGATGTTTGATATGGGTCTGGAAGGAGAGTTTACAGTCTAACCAGACACCTAAGTATTTGTAGTTGTCAGAGCCGTACAGAGTAGTGATGTTGGACAGGCGGGTAGGTGCAGGTAGCGATCGGTTGAAGAGCATGCATTTAGTTTTACTTGTATTTAAGAGCAATTGGAGGCCACGGAAGGAGAGTTGTGTGGCATTGAAGCTTGCCTGGAGGGTTGTTAACACAGTGTCCAAAGAAGGGCCGGAAGTATACAGAATGGTGTCGTCTGCGTAGAGGTGGATCAGAGACTCGCCAGCAGCAAGAGCGACCTCATTGATGTATACAGAGAAGAGATTCGGTCCAAGAATTGAACCCTGTGGCACCCCCATAGAGATTGCCAGAGGTCCGGACAGCAGACCCTCCGATTTGACACACTGAACTCTATCAGAGAAGTAGTGTCATGCAGGTGAAAGAGGACCCAAAAGCGACTTAACAGAAACAGAGTTTATTCAAGTCCAAACAGAAAACGACAAATCCTGAATCCTTAACAGGAAATGTCCAAACAGGGAATAACAGAAATCCTCTAGTCTGTAGAGGGGAATAACAGGAGAAGCGGCCACAGACTGCAGGTCGCTTCGGGTAGGCGCAGGCCGTAGCTGACAGAGACACCTGCTCACACGCAGCATCTGATGAAGGCAAAAACACGACAGGACAGGGCGATACACAATCACAGCACGGTGAATTCTAAACAAGGAACCGACAGGACAGGAACGGAACACAAAGGAAGAAATAGGGACTCTAATCAGGGGAAAGGATCGGGAACAGGTGTGGGAAGACTAAATGATGATTAGGGGAATAGGAACAGCAGGGAGCAGGAGAGAGAGCGAGAGAGTGAGAGAGGGAGGGGGAGAGAGAGGGATAGAAAGAGGGAAAGAACCTAATAAGACCAGCAGAGGGAAACGAATAGAATGGGGAGCACAGGGACAAGACATGATAATAAATGACAAACATGACAGTACCCCCCCACTCACCGAGCGCCTCCTGGCGCACTCGAGGAGGAATCCTGGCGGCAACGGAGGAAATCATCGATGAGTGAACGGTCCAGCACGTCCCGAGACGGAACCCAACTCCTCTCCTCAGGACCGTAACCCTCCCAATCCACTAAGTATTGGTGACCCCGTCCCCGAGAACGCATGTCCATGATCTTATGTACCTTGTAAATAGGTGCGCTCTCGACAAGGACGGGAGGGGGAGGGAAGACGAACGGGGGTGCGAAGAAAGGGCTTAACACAGGAGACATGGAAGACAGGATGGACGCGACGAAGATGTCGCGGAAGAAGCAGTCGCACAGCGACAGGATTGACGACCTGGGAGACACGGAACGGACCAATGAACCGCGGAGTCAACTTACGAGAAGCTGTCGTAAGAGGAAGGTTGCGAGTGGAAAGCCACACTCTCTGGCCGCAACAATACCTTGGACTCTTAATCCTGCGTTTATTGGCGGCTCTCACCGTCTGTGCCCTGTAACGGCAAAGTGCAGACCTCACCCTCCTCCAGGTGCGCTCACAACGTTGGACAAACGCTTGAGCGGAGGGAACGCTGGACTCGGCAAGCTGGGATGAGAACAGAGGAGGCTGGTAACCCAGACTACTCTGAAACGGAGATAACCCGGTAGCAGACGAAGGAAGCGAATTGTGAGCGTATTCTGCCCAGGGGAGCTGTTCTGCCCAAGACGCAGGGTTTCTGAAAGAAAGGCTGCGTAGTATGCGACCAATCGTCTGATTGGCCCTCTCTGCTTGACCGTTAGACTGGGGATGAAACCCGGAAGAGAGACTGACGGACGCACCAATCAAACGACAGAACTCCCTCCAAAACTGTGACGTGAATTGCGGGCCTCTGTCTGAAACGGCGTCTAACGGGAGGCCATGAATTCTGAATACATTCTCAATAATGATTTGTGCCGTCTCCTTAGCGGAAGGAAGTTTAGCGAGGGGAATGAAATGTGCCGCCTTAGAGAACCTATCGACAACCGTAAGAATCACAGTCTTCCCGCAGACAAAGGCAGACCGGTAATGAAGTCTAAGGCGATGTGAGACCATGGTCGAGAAGGAATGGGGAGCGGTCTGAGACGACCGGCAGGAGGAGAGTTACCCGACTTAGTCTGCGCGCAGTCCGAACAAGCAGCCACGAAACGGCGCGTGTCACGCTCCTGAGTCGGCCACCAAAAGCGCTGGCGAATAGACGCAAGAGTGCCTCGAACACCGGGATGACCAGCTAACTTGGCAGAGTGAGCCCACTGAAGAACAGCCAGACGAGTGGAAACAGGAACGAAAAGGAGGTTACTACGACAAGCGCGCGGCGACGCAGTGTGCGTGAGTGCTTGCTTAACCTGTCTTTCAATTCCCCAGACTGTTAACCCGACAACACGCCCATAAGGAAGAATCCCTCGGGATCAGTAGAAGCCACAGAAGAACTAAACAGACGGGATAAGGCATCAGGCTTGGTGTTCTTGCTACCCGGACGGTAAGAAATCACAAACTCGAAACGAGCGAAAAACAACGCCCAACGAGCTTGACGGGCATTAAGTCGTTTGGCAGAACGGATGTACTCAAGGTTCTTATGGTCTGTCCAAACGACAAAAGGAACGGTCGCCCCCTCCAACCACTGTCGCCATTCGCCTAGGGCTAAGCGGATGGCGAGCAGTTCACGGTTACCCACATCATAGTTGCGCTCAGATGGCGACAGGCGATGAGAAAAATAAGCGCAAGGATGAACCTTATCGTCAGACTGGAAGCGCTGGGATAGAATGGCTCCCACGCCTACCTCTGAAGCGTCAACCTCGACAATGAATTGTCTAGTGACGTCAGGAGTAACGAGGATAGGAGCGGACGTAAAACGTTCTTTTAGAAGATCAAAAGCTCCCTGGGCGGAACCGGACCACTTAAAACACGTCTTGACAGAAGTAAGAGCTGTGAGAGGGGCAGCAACTTGACCGAAATTACGAATGAAACGCCGATAGAAATTAGCGAAACCTAAAAAGCGCTGCAACTCGACACGTGACCTTGAACGGGCCAATCACTGACAGCTTGGACCTTAGCGGAATCCATCTGAATGCCTTCAGCGGAAATAACGGAACCGAGAAAAGTAACGGAGGAGACATGAAAAGAGCACTTCTCAGCCTTTACGTAGAGACAATTCTCTAAAAGGCGCTGTAGAACACGTCGAACGTGCTGAACATGAATCTCGAGTGACGGAGAAAAAATCAGGATATCGTCAAGATAGACAAAAACAAAGATGTTCAGCATGTCTCTCAGAACATCATTAACTAATGCCTGAAAAACAGCTGGCGCATTGGCGAGACCGAACGGCAGAACCCGGTACTCAAAATGCCCTAACGGAGTGTTAAACGCCGTTTTCCACTCGTCCCCCTCTCTGATGCGCACGAGATGGTAAGCGTTACGAAGGTCCAACTTAGTAAAGCACCTGGCTCCCTGCAGAATCTCGAAGGCTGATGACATAAGGGGAAGCGGATAACGATTCTTAACCGTTATGTCATTCAGCCCTCGATAATCCACGCAGGGCGCAGAGTACCGTCCTTCTTCTTAACAAAAAAGAACCCCGCCCCGGCCGGAGAGGAAGAAGGCACTATGGTACCGGCGTCAAGAGACACAGACAAATAATCCTCGAGAGCCTTACGTTCGGGAGCCGACTGAAGACCGTGCGCAGATCATGATATTCCTCCGGCACTCCTGTCAAATCGCCAGGTTCCTCCTGAGAAGTAGGGACAGAAGAAACGGGAGGGATGGCAGACATTAAACACTTCACATGACAAGAAACGTTCCAGGATAGGATAGAATTACTAGACCAATTAATAGAAGGATTATGACATACTAGCCAGGGATGACCCAAAACAACAGGTGTAAACGGTGAACGGAAAATCAAAAAAGAAATAGTCTCACTGTGGTTACCAGATACTGTGAGGGTTAAAGGTAGTGTCTCAAATCTGATACTGGGAAGATGACTACCATCTAAGGCGAACATGGGCGTAGGCTTCTCTAACTCTCTGAAAGGAATGTCATGTTTCGAACCCATGCTTCGTCCATGAAACAACCCTCAGCCCCAGAGTCTATCAAGGCACTACATGTAGCACCCGAACCGGTCCAGCGTAGATGGACCGACAAAGTAGTACAGGATTTTGATGGAGAGACTTGAGTAGTTGCGCTCACCTGTAGCCCTCCGCTTACAGATGAGCTCTGGCTTTTACTGGACATGAATTAACAAAATGTCCAGCAACTCCGCAATAGAGGCACAGGCGGTTGGTGATCCTCCGTTCCCTCTCCTTAGTCGAGATGCGAATCCCTCCCAGCTGCATGGGCTCAGTCTCAAAGCCAGAGGAGGGAGATGGTTGCGATGCGGAGCAGGGAAACACCGTTGATGCGAGCTCTCTTCCACGAGCCCGGTGACGAAGATCTACCCGTCGTTCTATGCGGATGGCGAGAGCAATCAAAGAGTCCACATCTGAAGGAACCTCCCGGGAGAGAATCTCATCCTTAACCACTGCGTGGAGTCCCTCCAGAAAACGAGCGAGCAGCGCCGGCTCGTTCCACTCACTAGAGGCAGCAAGAGTGCGAAACTCAATAGAATAATCCGTTATGGACCGTTCACCTTGGCATAAGGAAGCCAGGGCCCTAGAAGCCTCCCCACCAAAAACTGAACGGTCAAAAACCCGAATCATCTCCTCTTTAAAGTTCTGGAACTTGTTAGAGCAATCAGCCCTTGCCTCCCAGATAGCTGTGCCCCATTCTCGAGCCCGGCCAGTAAGGAGTGAAATGACGTAAGCAACCCGAGCTCTCTAGAGTATGTGTTGGGTTGGAGAGAGAACACAATCTCACACTGCGTGAGAAAGGAGCGGCACTCAGTGGGCTGCCCGGAGTAGCAAGGTGGGTTATTAACCCTAGGTTCTGGAGGCTCGGCAGGCCAGGAAGTAACAGGTGGCACGAGACGTAGACTCTGGAACTGTCCAGAGAGGTCGGAAACCTGAGCGGCCAGGTTCTCCACGGCATGGCGAGCAGCAGACAATTCCTGCTCGTGTCTGCCGAGCATGGCTCCTTGGATCTCGACGGCAGTGTAACGAGCGTCTGAAGTCGCTGGGTCCATTACTGGTCGGTTCCTTCTGTCATGCAGGTGAAAGAGGACCCAAAAGCGACTTAACAGAAACAGAGTTTATTCAAGTCCAAACAGAAAACGACAAATCCTGAATCCTTAACAGGAAATGTCCAAACAGGGAATAACAGAAATCCTCTAGTCTGTAGAGGGGAATAACAGGAGAAGCGGCCACAGACTGCAGGTCGCTTCGGGTAGGCGCAGGCCGTAGCTGACAGAGACACCTGCTCACACGCAGCATCTGATGAAGGCAAAAACACGACAGGACAGGGCGATACACAATCACAGCACGGTGAATTCTAAACAAGGAACCGACAGGACAGGAACGGAACACAAAGGAAGAAATAGGGACTCTAATCAGGGGAAAGGATCGGGAACAGGTGTGGGAAGACTAAATGATGATTAGGGGAATAGGAACAGCAGGGAGCAGGAACGGAACGATAGAGAGAAGAGAGAGCGAGAGAGTGAGAGAGGGAGGGGGAGAGAGAGGGATAGAAAGAGGGAAAGAACCTAATAAGACCAGCAGAGGGAAACGAATAGAATGGGGAGCACAGGGACAAGACATGATAATAAATGACAAACATGACAAGTAGTTGATGAACCAGGCGAGGCAATCATTTGAGAAACCAAGGCTGTCGAGTCTGCCGATGAGGATGTGGTGATTGACAGAGTCGAAAGCCTTGGCCAGATCAATGAATACGGCTGCACAGTAATGTTTCTTATCGATGGCGGTTAAGATATCGTTTAGGACCTTGAGCGTGGCTGAGGTGCACCCATGACCAGGTCTGAAACCAGATTGCATAGCAGAGAAGGTATGGTGAGATTCGAAATGGTCGGTAATCTGTTTGTTGACTTGGCATTCGAAAACCTTAGAAAGGCATGGTAGGATAGATATAGGTCTGTAGCAGTTTGGGTCAAGAGTGTCCCCCCCCTTTGAAGAGGGGGATGACCGCAGCTGCTTTCCAATCTTTGGGAATCTCAGACGACACGAAAGAGAGGTTGAACAGGCTAGTAATAGGGGTGGCAACCATTTCGGCAGATCATTTTAGAAAGAAAGGGTCCAGATTGTCTAGCCCGGCTGATTTGTAGGGGTCCAGATTTTGCAGCTCTTTCAGAACATCAGCTGAATGGATTTGGGAGAAGGAGAAATGGGTAAGGCTTGGGCGAGTTGCTGTTGGGGGTGCAGTGCTGTTGACCGGGGTAGGAGTAGCCAGGTGGAAAGCATGGCCAGCCGTTGAAAAATGCTTATTGAAATTCTCAATTATGGTGGATTTATCAGTGGTGACAGTGTTTCCTATCTTCAGTGCAGTGGGCAGCTGGGAGGAGGTGTTCTTATTCTCCATGGACTTTACAGTGTCCCAGAACTTTTTGAGTTCGTGTTGCAGGAAGCAAATTTCTGCTTGAAAAAGCTAGCCTTGGCTTTTCTAGCTGCCTGTGTATAATGGTTTCTAGCTTCCCTGAACAGCTGCATATCACGGGGGCTGTTCGATGCTAATGCAGGATGTTTTTGTGTTGGTTAAGGGCAGTCAGTCTGGGGAGAACCCAGGGCTATATCTGTTCCTGGTTCTGAATTTCTTGAATGGGGCATGTTTATTTAAGATGGTTAGGAAGGTATTTTTTTAAAATCCAGGCATCCTCTACTGACGGGATGAGATTAATATCCTTCCAGGATACCCCAGCCAGGTCGATTAGAAAGGCCTGCTCGCTGAAGTGTTTCAGGGAGCGTTTTACAGTGATGAGTGGAGGTCGTTTGACCGCTGACCCATTACGGATGCAGGCAATGAGGCAGTGATCGCTGAGATCTTGGTTGAAGACAGCAGAGGTGTATTTAGAGGGGAAGTTGGTTAGGATGATATCTATGAGGGTGCCCGTGTTTAAGGCTTTGGGGAGGTACCTGGTAGGTTCATTGATAATTTGTGTGAGATTGAGGGCATCAAGTTTAGATTGTAGGATGGATGGGGTGTTAAGCATGTTCCAGTTTAGGTCGCCTAGCAGCACGATGTCATGTTTTGTCATTGATTATCATGTCTTGTCCCTGTGCTTCCCCTTCTATTCGTTTCCCTCTGCTGGTCTTATTAGGTTCTTTCCCTCTTTCTATCCCTCTCTCTCCCCCTCCCTCTCTCACTCTCTCGCTCTCTCTTCTCTCTATCGTTCCGTTCCTGCTCCCAGCTGTTCCTATTCCCCTAATCAATCATTTAGTCTTCCCACACCTGTTCCCGATCCTTTTCCCTGATTAGAGTCCCTATTTCTCTCCTTGTTTTCCGTTCCTGCCCTGTCGGATCCTTGTCTATAATTCACCGTGCTGTGTCTATGTATTGCCCTGTCGTGTCGTGTTTCCCTCAGATGCTGCGTGGTGAGCAGGTGTCTGAGTCTGCTAGGTTCAAGTGCCTTCCCGAGGCAACCTGCAGTTCTTGATCAAGTCTCCAGTCTGTTCTCGTCTTTACGAGTAGTATTATGCCTTTTGTTTTGTAAAGTATCTTTACTGGATTAAAAACTCTGTTTTCGCCAAGTCGCTTTTGGGTCCTCATTCACCTGCATAACAGAAGGATCCGACCAAGGAATAGACCCAGCGACTACAGATGCTCGTAACACTGCCGTCGAGATCCAAGGAGCCATGCTCGGCAGACACGAGCAGGAATTGTCTGCTGCTCGCCATGCCGTGGAGAACCTGGCCGCTCAGGTTTCCGACCTCTCTGGACAGTTCCAGAGTCTTCGTCTCGTGCCACCTGTTACTTCCTGGCCTGCCGAGCCTCCGGAACCTAGGGTTAATAACCCACCTTGCTACTCCGGGCAGCCCACGGAGTGCCGCTCCTTTCTCACCCAGTGTGATATTGTGTTCTCTCTCCAACCCAACACATACTCTAGCGAGAGAGCTCGGGTTGCTTACGTCATTTCACTCCTTACTGGCCGGGCTCGAGAGTGGGGCACAGCTATCTGGGAGGCAAGGGCTGATTGTTCTAACAATTACCAGAACTTTAAAGAGGAGATGATTCGGGTTTTTGACCGTTCAGTTTTTGGTGGGGAGGCTTCTAGGGCCCTGGCTTCCCTATGCCAAGGTGATCGATCCATAACGGATTACTCTATAGAGTTTCGCACTCTTGCTGCCTCTAGTGACTGGAACGAGCCGGCGCTGCTCGCTCGTTTTCTGGAGGGACTCCACGCAGTGGTCAAAGATGAGATTCTCTCTCGGGAGGTTCCTTCCAGTGTGGACTCTTTGATTGCTCTCGCCATCCGCATAGAACGACGGGTAGATCTTCGTCACCAAGCTCGTGGAAGAGAGCTCGCGTCAACGGTGTTTCCCTGCTCCGCATCGCAACCATCTCCCTCCTCTGGCTCAGAGACTGAGCCCATGCAGCTGGGAGGTATTCGCATCTCGACCAAGGAGAGGGAACGGAGGATCACCAACCGCCTGTGCCTCTATTGCGGATTTGATGGACATTTTGTCAATTCATGTCCAGTAAAGGCCAGAGCTCATCAGTAAGCGGAGGGCTACTGGTGAGCGCTACTACTCAGGTCTCTTCATCTAGATCCTGTACTACTATGTCGGTCCATCTACGCTGGACCGGTTCGGGTGCTACATGCAGTGCCTTGATTGACTCTGGGGCTGAGGGTTGTTTCATGGACGAAGCATGGGCTCGGAAACATGACATTCCTTTCAGACAGTTAGACAAGCCTACGCCCATGTTTGCCTTAGATGGTAGTCATCTTCCCAGTATCAGATTTGAGACACTACCTTTAACTCTCACAGTATCTGGTAACCACAGTGAGACTATTTCTTTTTTGATTTTTCGTTCACCTTTTACACCTGTTGTTTTGGGTCATCCCTGGCTAGTATGTCATAATCCTTCTATTAATTGGTCTAGTAATTCTATCCTATCCTGGAACGTTTCTTGTCATGTGAAGTGTTTAATGTCTGCCATCCCTCCCATTTCTTCTGTCCCCACTTCTCCGGAGGAACCTGGCGATTTGACAGGAGTGCCGGAGGAATATCATGATCTGCGCACGGTCTTCAGTCGGTCCCGAGCCAACTCCCTTCCTCCTCACCGGTCGTATGATTGTAGTATTGATCTCCTTCCGGGGACCACTCCTCCTCGGGGTAGACTATACTCTCTGTCGGCTCCCGAACGTAAGGCTCTCGAGGATTATTTATCTGTGTCTCTTGACGCCGGTACCATAGTGCCTTCTTCCTCTCCGGCCGGGCGGGGTTCTTTTTTGTTAAGAAGAAGGACGGTACTCTGCGCCCCTGCGTGGATTATCGAGGGCTGAATGACATAACGGTTAAGAATCGTTATCCGCTTCCCCTTATGTCATCAGCCTTCGAGATTCTGCAGGGAGCCAGGTGCTTTACTAAGTTGGACCTTCGTAACGCTTACCATCTCGTGCGCATCAGAGAGGGGGACGAGTGGAAAACGGCGTTTAACACTCCGTTAGGGCATTTTGAGTACCGGGTTCTGCCGTTCGGTCTCGCCAATGCGCCAGCTGTTTTTCAGGCATTAGTTAATGATGTTCTGAGAGACATGCTGAACATTTTTGTTTTTGTCTATCTTGACGATATCCTGATTTTTTCTCCGTCACTCGAGATTCATGTTCAGCACGTTCGACGTGTTCTACAGCGCCTTTTAGAGAATTGTCTCTACGTAAAGGCTGAGAAGTGCTCTTTTCATGTCTCCTCCGTTACTTTTCTCGGTTCCGTTATTTCCGCTGAAGGCATTCAGATGGATTCCGCTAAGGTCCAAGCTGTCAGTGATTGGCCCGTTCCAAGGTCACGTGTCGAGTTGCAGCGCTTTTTAGGTTTCGCTAATTTCTATCGGCGTTTCATTCGTAATTTCGGTCAAGTTGCTGCCCCTCTCACAGCTCTTACTTCTGTCAAGACGTGTTTTAAGTGGTCCGGTTCCGCCCAGGGAGCTTTTGATCTTCTAAAAGAACGTTTTACGTCCGCTCCTATCCTCGTTACTCCTGACGTCACTAGACAATTCATTGTCGAGGTTGACCTTCAGAGGTAGGCGTGGGAGCCATTCTATCCCAGCGCTTCCAGTCTGACGATAAGGTTCATCCTTGCGCTTATTTTTCTCATCGCCTGTCGCCATCTGAGCGCAACTATGATGTGGGTAACCGTGAACTGCTCGCCATCCGCTTAGCCCTAGGCGAATGGCGACAGTGGTTGGAGGGGCGACCGTTCCTTTTGTCGTTTGGACAGACCATAAGAACCTTGAGTACATCCGTTCTGCCAAACGACTTAATGCCCGTCAAGCTCGTTGGGCGTTGTTTTCGCTCGTTTCGAGTTTGTGATTTCTTACCGTCCGGGTAGCAAAAACACCAAGCCTGATGCCTTATCCCGTCTGTTTAGTTCTTCTGTGGCTTCTACTGATCCCGAGGGGATTCTTCCTTATGGGCGTGTTGTCGGGTTAACAGTCTGGGGAATTGAAAGACAGGTTAAGCAAGCACTCACGCACACTGCGTCGCGCGCTTGTCCTAGTAACCTCCTTTTCGTTCCTGTTTCCACTCGTCTGGCTGTTCTTCAGTGGGCTCACTCTGCCAAGTTAGCTGGTCATCCCGGTGTTCGAGGCACTCTTGCGTCTATTCGCCAGCGCTTTTGGTGGCCGACTCAGGAGCGTGACACGCGCCGTTTCGTGGCTGCTTGTTCGGACTGCGCGCAGACTAAGTCGGGTAACTCTCCTCCTGCCGGTCGTCTCAGACCGCTCCCCATTCCTTCTCGACCATGGTCTCACATCGCCCTAGACTTCATTACCGGTCTGCCTTTGTCTGCGGGGAAGACTGTGATTCTTACGGTTGTCGATAGGTTCTCTAAGGCGGCACATTTCATTCCCTCGCTAAACTTCCTTCCGCTAAGGAGACGGCACAAATCATCATCGAGAATGTGTTCAGAATTCATGGCCTCCGTTAGACGCCGTTTCAGACAGAGGTCCGCAATTCACGTCACAGTTTTGGAGGGAGTTCTGTCGTTTGATTGGTGCGTCCGTCAGTCTCTCTTCCGGGTTTCATCCCCAGTCTAACGGTCAAGCAGAGAGGGCCAATCAGACGATTGGTCGCATACTACGCAGCCTTTCTTTCAGAAACCCTGCGTCTTGGGCAGAACAGCTCCCCTGGGCAGAATACGCTCACAACTCGCTTCCTTCGTCTGCTACCGGGTTATCTCCGTTTCAGAGTAGTCTGGGTTACCAGCCTCCTCTGTTCTCATCCCAGCTTGCCGAGTCCAGCGTTCCCTCCGCTCAAGCGTTTGTCCAACGTTGTGAGCGCACCTGGAGGAGGGTGAGGTCTGCACTTTGCCGTTACAGGGCACAGACTGTGAGAGCCGCCAATAAACGCAGGATTAAGAGTCCAAGGTATTGTTGCGGCCAGAGAGTGTGGCTTTCCACTCGCAACCTTCCTCTTACGACAGCTTCTCGTAAGTTGACTCCGCGGTTCATTGGTCCGTTCCGTGTCTCCCAGGTCGTCAATCCTGTCGCTGTGCGACTGCTTCTTCCGCGACATCTTCGTCGCGTCCATCCTGTCTTCCATGTCTCCTGTGTCAAGCCCTTTCTTCGCACCCCCGTTCGTCTTCCCTCCCCCTCCCGTCCTTGTCGAGAGCGCACCTATTTACAAGGTACGTAAGATCATGGACATGCGTTCTCGGGGACGGGGTCACCAATACTTAGTGGATTGGGAGGGTTACGGTCCTGAGGAGAGGAGTTGGGTTCCGTCTCGGGACGTGCTGGACCGTTCGCTTATTGATGATTTCCTCCGTTGCCGCCAGGGTTCCTCCTCGAGTGCGCCAGGAGGCGCTCGGTGAGTGGGGGTACTGTCATGTTTTGTCATTGATTATCATGTCTTGTCCCTGTGCTTCCCCTTCTATTCGTTTCCCTCTGCTGGTCTTATTAGGTTCTTTCCCTCTTTCTATCCCTCTCTCTCCCCCTCCCTCTCTCACTCTCTCGCTCTCTCTTCTCTCTATCGTTCCGTTCCTGCTCCCAGCTGTTCCTATTCCCCTAATCAATCATTTAGTCTTCCCACACCTGTTCCCGATCCTTTTCCCTGATTAGAGTCCCTATTTCTCTCCTTGTTTTCCGTTCCTGCCCTGTCGGATCCTTGTCTATAATTCACCGTGCTGTGTCTATGTATTGCCCTGTCGTGTCGTGTTTCCCTCAGATGCTGCGTGGTGAGCAGGTGTCTGAGTCTGCTAGGTTCAAGTGCCTTCCCGAGGCAACCTGCAGTTCTTGATCAAGTCTCCAGTCTGTTCTCGTCTTTACGAGTAGTATTATGCCTTTTGTTTTGTAAAGTATCTTTACTGGATTAAAAACTCTGTTTTCGCCAAGTCGCTTTTGGGTCCTCATTCACCTGCATAACACACGAGCTCTGAAGATAGATGGGGTGCAATCAGTTCACATATGGTGTCCAGAGCACAGCTGGGGGCAGAGGGTGGTCTATAGCAGGCGGCAACGGTGAGATACTTGTTCTTAGAGAGGTGGATTTTTAAAAGTAGAAGTTCAAATTGTTTGGGTACAGACCTGGATAGTAGGACAGAACTCTGCAGGCTATCTTTGCAGTAGATTGCAACACCGCCCCCTTTGGCAGTTCTATCTTGTCTGAAAATTTTGTAGTTTGGAATTAAAATTTCTGAACTTCCTAAGACAGGATTCAGACACAGCTCGAACATCCGGGTTGGCAGAGTGTGCTAAAGCAGTGAATAGAACAAACTTAGGGAGGAGGCTTCTAATGTTAACATGCATGAAAACAAAGGCTATTACGGTTACAGAAGTCGTCAAAAGAGAGCGCCTGGGGAATAGGAGTGGAGCTAGGCACTGCAGGGCCTGGATTCTCCTCTACATCGCCAGAGGAACATAGGAGGATTAGAACAAGGGTGCGGCTAAAAGCAATAAGAATTGGTCGTCTAGAACGTCTGGAACAGAAAGTAAAAGGAAATAACAGATTCACAACAGATAGTCCACCAAAATCTAAAGTAAGTTTGTTCTGAAGTATCTGTCCTATATCTGAGAGATATAAGACTGATCAGGATTTTTTTAACATGTATTTAAACACTTATTTTTGGCACTAAACAGTGTCCAGAGTGTACTTCTATAAAAAAAATTAACTGGTACCAGGGGACCTTCAGACAAGTCTTGTGAGGCCTGTGTGCATCTGTCATGCAGGTGAAAGAGGACCCAAACGCGACTTAACAGAAACAGAGTTTATTAATGTTCAAAAACGGAATAACAGAAATCCTCTAGATTTGTAGAGGGGAAAACAACTGGAGAAGCGGCCACAGACTGCAGGTCGATTCGGGTAGGCGCAGGCCGTAGTCGACTGAGACACCTGCTCACACGCAGCGTCTGATGAAGGCACAAAACACGACAGGACAGGGTGATACACAATCACGGCAAAAACACGACAGGACAGGGCGAAACGCAATCACAGCATGGTGAATACAATACAAGGAACCGACGGAACAGGAACGGATCACAAAGGAATAAATAGGGACTCTAATCAGGGGAAAGGATCGGGAACAGGTGTGGGAAGACTAAATGATGATTAGGGGAATAGGAACAGCTGGGAGCAGGAACGGAACGACAGAGAGAAGAGAGAGCGAGAGAGTGAGAGAGGGAGGGGAGAGAGAGGGATAGAAGGAGGGAAAGAACCAAACAGGACCAGCAGAGGAAACGAATAGCATGGGGAGCACAGGGACAAGACATGACAATAAATGACAAACATGACAGTACCCCCACTCACCGAGCGCCTCCTGGCGCACTCGAGGAGGAATCCTGGCGGCAACGGAGGAAATCATCGATGAGCGAACGGTCCAGCACGTCCCGAGACGGAACCCAACTCCTCTCCTCAGGACCGTAACCCTCCCAATCCACTAGGTATTGGTGACCCCGTCCCCGAGAACGCATGTCCATAATCTTATGTACCTTGTAAATAGGTGCGCTCTCGACAAGGACGGGAGGGGAGGGAAGACGAACGGGGTGCGAAGAAAGGGCTTAACACAGGAGACATGGAAGACAGGATGGACGCGACGAAGATGTCGCGGAAGAAGCAGTCGCACAGCGACAGGATTGACGACCTGGGAGACACGGAACGGACCAATGAACCGCGGAGTCAACTTACGAGAAGCTGTCGTAAGAGGAAGGTTGCGAGTGGAAAGCCACACTCTCTGGCCGCAACAATACCTTGGACTCTTAATCCTGCGTTTATTGGCGGCTCTCACCGTCTGTGCCCTGTAACGGCAAAGTGCAGACCTCACCCTCCTCCAGGTGCGCTCACAACGTTGGACGAACGCTTGAGCGGAGGAACGCTGGACTCGGCAAGCTGGGATGAGAACAGAGGAGGCTGGTAACCCAGACTACTCTGAAACGGAGATAACCCGGTAGCAGACGAAGGAAGCGAATTGTGAGCGTATTCTGCCCAGGGGAGCTGTTCTGCCCAAGACGCAGGGTTTCTGAAAGAAAGGCTGCGTAGTATGCGACCAATCGTCTGATTGGCCCTCTCTGCTTGACCGTTAGACTGGGGATGAAACCCGGAAGAGAGACTGACGGACGCACCAATCAAACGACAGAACTCCCTCCAAAACTGTGACGTGAATTGCGGGCCTCTGTCTGAAACGGCGTCTAACGGGAGGCCATGAATTCTGAATACATTCTCAATAATGATTTGTGCCGTCTCCTTAGCGGAAGGAAGTTTAGCGAGGGGAATGAAATGTGCCGCCTTAGAGAACCTATCGACAACCGTCAGAATTACAGTCTTCCCCGCAGACAAAGGCAGACCGGTAATGAAGTCTAAGGCAATGTGAGACCATGGTCGAGAAGGAATGGGGAGCGGTCTGAGACGACCGGCAGGAGGAGAGTTACCCGACTTAGTCTGCGCGCAGTCCGAACAAGCAGCCACGAACGGCGCGTGTCACGCTCCTGAGTCGGCCACCAAAAGCGCTGGCGAATAGACGCAAGAGTGCCTCGAACACCGGGATGACCCGCTAACTTGGCAGAGTGAGCCCACTGAAGAACAGCCAGACGAGTGGAAACAGGAACGAAAAGGAGGTTACTAGGACAAGCGCGCGGCGACGCAGTGTGTGTGAGTGCTTGCTTAACCTGTCTTTCAATTCCCCAGACTGTTAACCCGACAACACGCCCATAAGGAAGAATCCCCTCGGGATCAGTAGAAGCCACAGAAGAACTAAACAGACGGGATAAGGCATCAGGCTTGGTGTTCTTGCTACCCGGACGGTAAGAAATCACAAACTCGAAACGAGCGAAAAACAACGCCCAACGAGCTTGACGGGCATTAAGTCGTTTGGCAGAACGGATGTACTCAAGGTTCTTATGGTCTGTCCAAACGACAAAAGGAACGGTCGCCCCCTCCAACCACTGTCGCCATTCGCCTAGGGCTAAGCGGATGGCGAGCAGTTCACGGTTACCCACATCATAGTTGCGCTCAGATGGCGACAGGCGATGAGAAAAATAAGCGCAAGGATGAACCTTATCGTCAGACTGGAAGCGCTGGGATAGAATGGCTCCCACGCCTACCTCTGAAGCGTCAACCTCGACAATGAATTGTCTAGTGACGTCAGGAGTAACGAGGATAGGAGCGGACGTAAAACGTTCTTTTAGAAGATCAAAAGCTCCTGGGCGGAACCGGACCACTTAAAACACGTCTTGACAGAAGTAAGAGCTGTGAGAGGGGCAGCAACTTGACCGAAATTACGAATGAAACGCCGATAGAAATTAGCGAAACCTAAAAAGCGCTGCAACTCGACACGTGACCTTGGAACGGGCCAATCACTGACAGCTTGGACCTTAGCGGAATCCATCTGAATGCCTTCAGCGGAAATAACGGAACCGAGAAAAGTAACGGAGGAGACATGAAAAGAGCACTTCTCAGCCTTTACGTAGAGACAATTCTCTAAAAGGCGCTGTAGAACACGTCGAACGTGCTGAACATGAATCTCGAGTGACGGAGAAAAAATCAGGATATCGTCAAGATAGACAAAAACAAAAATGTTCAGCATGTCTCTCAGAACATCATTAACTAATGCCTGAAAAACAGCTGGCGCATTGGCGAGACCGAACGGCAGAACCCGGTACTCAAAATGCCCTAACGGAGTATTAAACGCCGTTTTCCACTCGTCCCCCTCTCTGATGCGCACGAGATGGTAAGCGTTACGAAGGTCCAACTTAGTAAAGCACCTGGCTCCCTGCAGAATCTCGAAGGCTGATGACATAAGGGGAAGCGGATAACGATTCTTAACCGTTATGTCATTCAGCCCTCGATAATCCACGCAGGGGCGCAGAGTACCGTCCTTCTTCTTAACAAAAAAGAACCCCGCCCCGGCCGGAGAGGAAGAAGGCACTATGGTACCGGCGTCAAGAGACACAGACAAATAATCCTCGAGAGCCTTACGTTCGGGAGCCGACAGAGAGTATAGTCTACCTCGAGGAGGAGTGGTCCCCGGAAGGAGATCAATACTACAATCATACGACCGGTGAGGAGGAAGGGAGTTGGCTCGGGACCGACTGAAGACCGTGCGCAGATCATGATATTCCTCCGGCACTCCTGTCAAATCGCCAGGTTCCTCCTGAGAAGTAGGGACAGAAGAAACGGGAGGGATGGCAGACATTAAACACTTCACATGACAAGAAACGTTCCAGGATAGGATAGAATTACTAGACCAATTAATAGAAGGATTATGACATACTAGCCAGGGATGACCCAAAACAACAGGTGTAAACGGTGAACGGAAAATCAAAAAGAAATAGTCTCACTGTGGTTACCAGATACTGTGAGGGTTAAAGGTAGTGTCTCAAATCTGATACTGGGAAGATGACTACCATCTAAGGCGAACATGGGCGTAGGCTTATCTAACTCTCTGAAAGGAATGTCATGTTTCCGAACCCATGCTTCGTCCATGAAACAACCCTCAGCCCCAGAGTCTATCAAGGCACTACATGTAGCACCCGAACCGGTCCAGCGTAGGTGGACCGACAAAGTAGTACAGGACTTTGATGGAGAGACTTGAGTAGTTGCGCTCACCTGTAGCCCTCCGCTTACAGATGAGCTCTGGCTTTTACTGGACATGAATTAACAAAATGTCCAGCAACTCCACAATAGAGGCACAGGCGGTTGGTGATCCTCCGTTCCCTCTCCTTATTCGAGATGCGAATCCCTCCCAGCTGCATGGGCTCAGTCTCAAAGCCAGAGGGGGAGATGGTTGCGATGCGGAGCAGGGAAACACCGTTGATGCGAGCTCTCTTCCACGAGCCCGGTGACGAAGATCTACC
Organism: Oncorhynchus gorbuscha; assembly: GCF_021184085.1. Taxonomy (NCBI): domain Eukaryota; kingdom Metazoa; phylum Chordata; class Actinopteri; order Salmoniformes; family Salmonidae; genus Oncorhynchus; species Oncorhynchus gorbuscha. The sequence continues at coordinate 16,918,191 of NC_060189.1, read as the reverse complement.
CGTCGTTCTATGCGGATGGCGAGAGCAATCAAAGAGTCCACATCTGAAGGAACCTCCCGGGAGAGAATCTCATCCTTAACCACAGCGTGGAGTCCCTCCAGAAAACGAGCGAGCAGCGCCGGCTCGTTCCACTCACTAGAGGCAGCAAGAGTGCGAAACTCAATGGAATAATCCGTTATGGACCGTTCACCTTGGCATAAGGAAGCCAGGGCCCTAGAAGCCTCCCCACCAAAAACTGAACGGTCAAAAACCCGAATCATCTCCTCTTTAAAGTTCTGGAAATCGTTAGAGCAAACAGCCCTTGCCTCCCAGATAGCTGTGCCCCATTCTCGAGCCCGGACAGTAAGGAGTGAAATGACGTAAGCAACCCGAGCTCTCTCTCTAGAGTATGTGTTGGGTTGGAGAGAGAACACAATCTCACACTGCGTGAGAAAGGAGCGGCACTCAGTGGGCTGCCCGGAGTAGCAAGGTGGGTTATTAACCCTAGGTTCTGGAGGCTCGGCAGGCCAGGAAGTAACAGGCGGCACGAGACGTAGACTCTGGAACTGTCCAGAGAGGTCGGAAACCTGAGCAGCCAGGTTTTCCACGGCCTGGCGAGCAGCAGACAATTCCTGCTCGTGTCTGCCGAGCATGGCTCCTTGGATCTCGACGGCAGTGTAACGAGCGTCTGAAGTCGCTGGGTCCATTCCTTGGTCGGTTCCTTCTGTCATGCAGGTGAAAGAGGACCCAAACGCGACTTAACAGAAACAGAGTTTATTAATGTTCAAAACGGAATAACAGAAATCCTCTAGATTTGTAGAGGGGAAAACAACTGGAGAAGCGGCCACAGACTGCAGGTCGATTCGGGTAGGCGCAGGCCGTAGTCGACTGAGACACCTGCTCACACGCAGCGTCTGATGAAGGCACAAAACACGACAGGACAGGGTGATACACAATCACGGCAAAAACACGACAGGACAGGGCGAAACGCAATCACAGCATGGTGAATACAATACAAGGAACCGACGGAACAGGAACGGATCACAAAGGAATAAATAGGGACTCTAATCAGGGGAAAGGATCGGGAACAGGTGTGGGAAGACTAAATGATGATTAGGGGAATAGGAACAGCTGGGAGCAGGAACGGAACGACAGAGAGAAGAGAGAGCGAGAGAGTGAGAGAGGGAGGGGGGAGAGAGAGGGATAGAAGGAGGGGAAAGAACCAAACAGGACCAGCAGAGGGAAACGAATAGCATGGGGAGCACAGGGACAAGACATGACAATAAATGACAAACATGACAGCATCCTAGAAAAATACAACATGTACAGCACCAGTCAAAAGTTTGGACACACCTACTCATTCAAGGATTTTTCTTTATTTGTACTATTTTCTACATTGTATAATAATAGTAAAGACATCAACACTATGAAATACCACATATGGAGTAACCAAAAAGTGTTAAACAAATCAAAAAAGATTTTATATTTGAGATTCTTCAAAGTAGCCACCCTTTGCCTTGATGGCAGCTTTGCCCAGTCTTGGCATTCTCTCAACTAGCTTCATGAGGAATGCTTTTCCAACAGTCTTGAAGGAGTTCCCATATATGCTGAGCACTTGTTGGCTGCTTTTCCTTCACTCTGCAGTCCAATTCATCACAAACCATCTCAATTGGGTTGAGGTTGGGAAATTGTGGAGGCCAGGTCATCTGATGCAGCACTCCATGACTCTCCTTCTTGGTCAAATAGCCCTTACACAGCCTGGAGGTATGTTTTGGGGTCATTGTGCTGTTTAAAAACAAATGACATTCCCACTAAGCGCAAACCAAATGTGATGACGTATCACTGCAGAATGCTGTGGTAGCCATGCTGGTTAAGTGTGCCTTGAATTCTAAATAAATCACTGACAGTGTCACCTGCAAAGCACCCCCACACTATAACACCTCCTCCTCCATGCTTCACGGTGGGAACCACACATGCGGAGATCATCTGTTCACCTACTCTGTGTCTCACAAATACACAGCGGTTGGAACCAAAAATCTAAAATTTGGACTCATCATACCAAAGGACAGATTTTCATTGGTAAAATGTCCATTGATGGTGTTTTTTGGCCCAAGTCTCTTCTTCTTATTGGTGTCCGATTCGACCATGAAGGCCTGATTCACGCAGTCTCATTTGAACAGTTGATGTTGATATGTGTCTGATCATTGAACTCTGTGAAGCATTTATTTGGCCTGCAATCTGAGATGCAGTTAACTCTAATGAACTTATCATCTGCAACAGAGGTAACTCTGGGTCTTCCTTTCCTGAGTAGGTCCTCATGAGCGCCAGTTCCATCATAGAGCTTAATGGTTTTTGCGACTGTACTTGAAGAAACTTGACATTTTCTAGATTGACTGACCTTCATGTCTTAAAGTAATGATGGACTGTCGTTTCTCTTTGCTTATTTGAGCTGTTCATGCCATAACATGGAATTCGTATTTGACCAAATAGGGATATCTTCTGTATGCCCTCCACCAAACTTTTGACTGTCACTGTACGTGTTGGTGAGAGTCTCACCTTTCCACAGAGGGGTAATATTAGTGTGTAGTTCAAGCTGTACTAACGCTACAGATAGAAGTTGGCAGATCGGCTATACCAACTTCAGATGCTTGTGGGGGGTCATAGAGCAAAACGGAGTATACCATAGTGTTTGTAAAAGTCTCATCTTTCCATAGAGGGGTCATAATAGTAGGTCAACCCGCTCTTCTCACGAATTCGCCTGTCTCAATCCACCACATCCACCAATGTCTCACTTCTGCATCTGCGGTGAAAAGTGACAGAGCTCGAGCGATGTTTGTCAGACCATGAGACATCCCGAAAATGTTGGTCTTTATTTTTACTATTTCTACATGTAGAATAATAGTGAAGACATCAAAACTGTGAAATAACACATATGGAAGAAGATACGTTTTGGGATGTCTCATGGTCTGACAAACATAGCTCTAGCTCTTTCACATGGCAGGAAATAATATGTTCATCATTTAACTCTCCCTTTTCAAAGGAATTGGGTTGGAATTCCTATTTCGGTCAACCCTTTGATAACAAATCATCTCCATCAGGGAAGCTGATAACTTTGCGGACAGTTAAAGTTTAACCCATCTTTTATCCCCCTCACAGTCTGGCCTTGAAACAACCTTACCCTGCCAACCCCTCTCCCTCTCGACTTTCTCACATTTACCCCTCCTACTCTCTTATTTTCTGCTCCAGGACTCCTTGCTGTTTCTGTGACAACAGCGTTATCGAGCATACCTTCCCATTGGCCTGCAGCTAATAGGCCCCACCCTCCAGGACATGACACTGCTGACAGTAGCCCAGTGGATAGAGCAAAAGGTGGGCTTTACCCCTATCAATTACCATGGAGATGCTGTACAGGGGGAGCGAGGTGCGGAGGTCCATAAGCGAGAGCAGACCTCCGTTGTATGAGGTGAAACTAATGAATACAGAGCTACTCAGATGAGTGACATTATCATGGTCATGTAAAGGACATACTCAAAGATGTATGGCCTTTTCTGGATTTGTTCTGAAGTTACTGACTTCCATTAAAGACACTTTATTACTTGCTGTTTGTCTGGCGGTTCCAAGTATGAGTTTGAATGAATGACTTAAAGATTAGGTCATGTATCCAGTAGACAAGTATTGTGAACCTGGGCGTTGAACATCAGTGGTAAGCACTGGAGTAGCATGCAGCTCCCGCAATGCTCTTCCCCCCCCCCCCCCCCCCCCCCAGAAAGCATATGAACACATCATAAGCCATGAAGGAAATGTTTAGAATTACAGGACATTTTACCTTTAAAACTGCAAAATGTTCCCTCAGCCTCGTGGCAAAATGTGTAAAATAGCAGGAAATTAGCTCATAGCTCATAGATTCTTGAAAGTTGGGTCGATCCTTGTCCGGCAATCCTTGTCCGGCGGGGAAACTTACTCTTTTTTTTCATTTTGTTGCATTATTTGAGCTTAAAATGTACATTTTAGAGGAATTTTATAAGTGAAAATATTTGTTTTTGGAACTTTTCTAAAATGCTTTCAATATTATTTATTTCCATGTCGACTCTATGCATAGATCCCGATTTTCAAACTATCCAAAAAAGTGTAAAAGCAAGATTTCAACAAACAATATTTGAATCACAATGGTCACAACAATTTCCCCTCTAAACCGCATGCGGCGTGGACCTCTTCCAGGACTGTTGCGCAGAAGAAATGCCAGGCCGCGCAGAGACACGAGATTAAACTTCACTGAGTTCGCCCCATTAGATTGCACCATTTAATGTGATCGAATAAACATATATGCCCCTTTTCAATGCAACAAAACAAATCTAACTTTGCAAGAGTCTGTGATTTTGTTGTAGGCAGAGCCAGAGTGCATCAGAATAGAATTCTATTGACAGGTAGCCAGTGAACCGGTCTTTCAATCACCTATAAGTGAATGTGCTGTTCAGCTCAGCGAGCATAGCGTGTGCACGTTTGTTGATATTCTTTGTTAGTTAGCAAGCTATTAGCCCAGTTTTAAATATTGGTCAGCAACAGGAATTTACTGCTTCCTAGCACAAAACGTGTAGGCTACATTTCAAGCTGTCTTTGAAAAGCTAGTTGGGTAAAAAGCTTGTTTGTCTTCATTAAAGAGGCAGTGTGGTATTTTGAGAGAGGCTTGAATAAGAAAAAATACATTTTTGTCAACTAGGTAAAGAAACTGTCAGATCTTTGTCTAACGTCAACTCCGTCAGTGTTGATAGAATGGTTGTTTTTATTGGGGATTTTCAAATAAAGCATTTTATATACAGATGTTTGTATTAAACTGTTATTTTTAGAGGCAAAAATATGTCTGTTTTGAGGATCTGTCAACTCTGTCTGGGGCTTATCAACTCTGTCACTGATTGAGTCAATATTTTTGGGTAAATATTCAGTAAAAATTGAATCAGTGTTCTGCACCATATGCTTAAATTATTGAGATATTTGCTATGCTAAACCTAAGGGATAATGTTTGCTTTAAATGTTTTGTGTTCTAAATGTAGAAAAACATGCCAAAATGCTAACTAAATTAGCCCTGGAGCATTATATAGTGCTATAAAACAATTTTGGAGATTTGTGCTACATATTTCAATAATCTAATGTTAAAATTAAACAAGCCAAAGCCTTTTAAACAGTTGTTTGTCAATAATTGTTAAATGCCTTTTATGGTGTCTGACAGAGTTGACATAAATCCAGTTAGTTGCAATTTAGGAAAAAACATAAATTAGGTTGTTTATGGTGTGATAGCTGATACTTTGGTCTCTCAAAATATATATTTCAAATTTTGTTCATATTAATGTTAAGTTGAGATTGTCCCATCTTTCACGAATCCCTGAGCTCTAAAATGGCAACATTTCTCTCCGACTCTTGGCAAAATGTGTAAAAGAGCATGAGATTAGCTATAATACTGCACATTTTTCGCTCTGCCCCATAAAAAATGGGGGGCTTGATCAGACCTTGCGGGGTGGAGAAAATCTCACATCCCATTAGTCTATAACATTGGACAGGCAGCCTGAGCTGAGCTGAGGGAAATCCATTCATTACATACAGTAATACAACTGCTATATTTCAGGTGTAACGTGACCATGAAATGTGGAAGTTGGCCTTGGCTAAGAGATGTTGTTCCAAATAAACCTGCTCCCATGTCTGAAGATAAACATAAGTAGTTTTTGATTTGTACAGAGAGAACCCTTTTATGAGTTGCATTAGGGACATGTTTACACATTTGTCTGGTCATAATGGCCATTAAATAAATGAGCCTTTATCCTGTTTAACAGTTTTTTTGTGCAAAATTACAATTTTCTGGTTAATAGTTGGGGCCTTGGAAAAAAACACAAAATGGGCCGGTGTGTTAGAAATGCTGGGGCTGATTTTTTTTGTCCTAACCTTCCATACACAGTTCCGCTAGGTAACCTTTCACAGGCTATATTAATCTGATATACTAATGTCTACCTCATTTGACCTGATAAGATTAGCGTAACAAATGTTTCAGAAGGTGTTTTTGTAACTTTGAGAAGGGTTGTTCATGTGTGCAGTTCCAAACAGTGCACAGGAGACGGTTGTGAGAATATTTGTTTGCCTTCAGCTAGGTTACCATACCCTGAGGCATGGTGGAGTAACAGGGCACAACATAAACACGGAGTCTGATATAGAGATTCTGTCTAATTTTAACCCCGTATAGGGGGGCGAATTTAATCCCCGTAAAGGTTACGTTTAGGATTAGGTGTAGGATAATCTGGGCCCGTATTCACAACCCAAACTGTAGTAGTCTAAATATCAGATGAACAGTAATTTTCATTGCAGTTACAGAGCTGTAGTGAAAACTCACTAGCGACATGAATGCAGTATGTTTGCACTGAAGGACACACACAGGCACATACCATACATACACTGACACAGTGGATAACTCAGAGTCCTGCCTTTCCTCTTGTTACCTTTGACATTCTCTCTGTTGGACATGTGGATTTGTGTTGTATCCCCCTCTCACCTCTTTCTTCCGTACCCCTTCCTCCACCCCACTGTGCTCTTTCCAGCACTCCCCATTTAGTCCTGACCCCATCGCCACTCATTATGCAAATGTCACCCGCGCTCTGCCGCAGGGACGGACGGGAGAGAGAGGGACATGTTAATAAAATCTTTGTCCTGTAACAGTAGATACTGTGGTATGGCTTGTTTCCACACTATATTGATTTATCAAGATCATGTGCAAATGAACTACCTACATTTAACGTTATAGTCATCTGCCCATGTGATTTGCATACTATAACATACAGTATATGGCACAAAACTGCTTTCACTTTATAGCCTGCAACAAAAGCAAGTCTTGAATTCTCATATGTCATGTAGACGATCAGTCTTGTCATTTCCAAAAGGTGGGAGGATTTTAGGTAAAAGAGCAGAATGGACGTACAATTGGTGAAAAGTCTGCCAGCTAGACACATCGTGGGAGAGAGAAAAACAAACAAGGGGCCTCCTACAACAACTGCTACGACTGAGCAGTCTCCACTCTGAGTGTACTTGCCCAAAGACTAGAGTGGGTGTCCATGTGCTCAACACAGAATTCCAAACATTATGATCTCTACAATGCTTCCTATCCACATGGTGGACATGTGACATGCATTCACATTTCTCTTATGTGGTATTTTGATTGACAGATGCCCACAGTGTGTGTGGTCAGTCATGCCACCACTCACACTCATGGTTCACAGCCCCCCATGTTAGACAATCGAATCCTGTTCAGTCTCACACATACTAGTTGCTTGACTGTTAACGTTATAGTCATTTACAACAAACCCCTATATCAAAAATATACATTATCAAGGAAACATTCTTGACAGTTGAGCATTCCTTATTGCATGGGAAAATGATAAACATCTCAGTGTTCTCGGAGGTGGATGCCAGCACCTGTTTTACAGCAAGAAGACAAGAAAGCGATGAAAAGCAATGACCATGTGAGCCCATTATTAAATCATATTTCTGTCTGCACGGACAGAGTTAGGGACTTTGCATTGCAAAAATAACCCATGCTCAGGATGTCTTCTTCCTGCTCATTCAAGTGACAAGCAGGTGAGGATAATAACCAAATTTGTGAAGTGTGTTTAGGCCCTGTTATAGCTGGGGACTGTGTGTGTGCGTGCACGTATGCATGTGTGTGTGGGTGTGTGTATGTATCTGTGTGTGTCTAAGCCCTGTTAGAGCTGGGGACTGTGTGCGTGCGTGCGCTGGGCACCGTCCAGGTGATGGGATGTTGAATGTGGTTGTCCTATCCTCACTCAAAAGATAAACAGTCAGGCCTATCTCTAAAGAAAACAACTGACATTCCCCAAAGACCAATAAAGTCAGTTGTATTTTTAAGCCATGTAAATACAGCCTACAAACCAACACTGTGTGCTATTATAGTGGTGGTGATGAAACGATAGAGAAACCTACTGTTTGTGACGAGAGCTGCCATCCACAATCAGCCACTTAAACGTCAACACCATCTCATTTCCAAACCTCCATGGACTGGGCAGTGGCGGTAAGTTCTCCTCCCTTCCGCCACAGGTCACAGCCCTGCAATGCAATGGAGGCCAGCAGCATGATAGTCTGTAGCACATTGCAAAATGTCACAGGGTAATGGCAAAGGTGCAGGCTGGGTTATCTTTCTGCAAACAGCCAATAGCTGTACAGAGATTTGATCTCTCCACTGTCCTGAGGAATTTGCTGTGTATCTGCATTACTATCGTATGGTTAGGGCTGGTCTGGTTTCCCATGTAGACATGGATTCTGTCTCTGTCTGAGATTGGGAACAGGACGTGGCGAAAGCTTAGTTTGGGTGCCATCCCTTCCAATGGTTTCAATACAGATTTGGAAGACAAAGCCACACATACACACCCTTATAAAACTGTGCCTGATGGTCATGCTACACGTAACATTTCCATATCATATTCCAATAACATTCTCCTATCTCCTTCCACCCTCATGCTGAGTTACATTAGGCCCACTGTAGCACTATGGTATCAGACAGATGGATTACAGAAAGGGCTAGTGCGTATGTCTGGTGTCATTAGATCACAATGGTGACAAGAAGGTTGCCGATGACAATCTGGCTTGGGTACAGATGATTGGATGATTGCCCTGTCATTACTAGCAGGGAACCCAATCAAAAGTGGACTTGATTAGACCCCTGGTGCACTTTGTGTCCTGAGTGTTAAATAGAATCACCACTGTGTTAAGAAGAAGAAGAATAGGAAATCTCACATGCATGACATAGCCCACATGTTCCTAACAAAGTATGGGGACACCCCTTCAAATTAGTGGAATCGGCTATATCAGCTCACAGAACAGGACCGCTGAGTGCTGAAGCACGTAAACTCGTCTGTCCTTGGTAGCAGCACTCACTAGCAGCACTCTGGAAGCAATGTCAGTACAGTAACTGTTTGTCTGGAGCTTCATGAAATTGATTGCCATGGCCGAGCAGCCACACACAAGCCTAAGTTCATCATGCACAATGCCAAGCGTCGACTGGAGTGGTGTAAAGCTCACCGCCATTGGACTCTGGAGTGATGAATCACGCTTCATCATCTGACAGTCCAATGGATGAATCTGGGTTTGGAGGATGCCAGGAGAACGCTACCTGCCCCAATGCACAGTGCCAACTGTAAAGTTTAGTGGAGGAAAAATAATGTTCTGGGGCTGTTTTTCATGGTTCGGTCTAAGCCCCTTATAGTTCTAGTGAAATCTCAACACTACAGACTACAATGACATTCTAGACGATTCTGTGCTTACAACTTTGTAAGCCCTTTCCTGTTTCAGCATTACAATGCCCCTGTGCACAAAGCGAGGTCCATACAGAAATGGTGGAAGAACTTGACTGGCCTGCACAGAGCCCTGAACTCAACTCCATCGAACACCTTTGGGATGAATTGGAATGCTGACTGTCAGCAAGGCCTAATCACTTCAACATCAGGGCCCGACCTCACTAATGCTGTTGTGGATGAATTGAAGCAATTCCCCGCAGCAATGTTCCAATCTAGTGGAAAGCCATCCCAGAAGAGTGGACAGGAAAGGGGGGACCAACTCCATATTAATGCACATTATTTTGGAATGAGATGTTCAACAAGCAGGTGACCACATACTCCTGGTCATGTAGTGTAGAGACCTACTGTGTATCATTCTGTTTTTGTATTGTTCTGTTCTTGAGAAAGGAATATCCACACCCCTATATCATGTACATTTAATAGTCAAATGACCTCTCCCTTTTGCCTGACTGTTGTTGTAAGTCACTGTCCTTCATGTTATTTGCCTGAACAATCAGTAATTATTTAAAAACGTTTCATAATGATGTCTCCGTAGAAGCTACTGAATAAGAACAGGAGAACATCAGGGGAAAACTGCTGATATATCGACTCTGACCAGTCACTGTTACACAGCAACTCATTGACATTATGCCTAAAGTATGTGTTTAAAAGATCTAGAGTGCTTTTAGCCTGATTGAATAGTGACATAACGTCAGCGTAATCCTTTTCCAAGGATACGGTTTGTGATTTTTGGAAGGTCCTTGAAATTCAATATCCTTTATGCTGGGATATGTATGACTTACAAAGCAAGCCCACTGTTTTTCTACTAAATGTACTGTATGAACCAAATCAATGTTTATTGGTCACGTACACAGATCTGCAGGTGTTACAACAGGTGCAGCAAAATGCTTATTTTACTAACTCCAACAGTGCAGTAGAATGTCTTGCAAATACAATATAAATACACAAATAATATTTTAAAATGTAAACAAGAAATCAAGAAATAACAATCCAAAGCAGATACACTGAGTATCTCGGGGCATGAACTCTACTATTGAGAGTGAAAATCCAAGCAGCTTTGCAGTTTTTGACAAAAATCGGTGCACCTGGCACCTACTACAATACCTCGTTCCCATTCACCCTCTGAATGACACACATAGACAATGTATGTCTCAAGGCTTAAACATCCTTTAACCTGTCTCCTCCTTTTCATCAACACTGATTGAAGTGGATTTAACAAGTGACATCAATAAGGGATCATAGTTTTCACCTGGATTCACCTGGTCAGTCTATGGCATGGAAAGAACAGGTGTCCTTAATGTTTTGTAAACTCAGTGTTTACACAGGCAGCTCAATGCTGATATGTGTTCCACTAATTGGTATTTTGACCAATCACATTAGATCTTTTCACATAAGATCTCTTTCAGAGCTGATCTATAGCGGGGTGAACAGGCAGTGATGTCCTTGATAATCTTTTTGGCCTTCCTGTGACATAGGGTGCTGTAGGTGTCCTGGAGGGCAGGTAGCTTGCCCCCGGTAATGTTTTAGTCAGACCGCACCACCCTCTGGAGAGCCTTGCGGTTGCAGGTGGTGCAGTTGCTGTACCAGGCGGTGATATAGCCCGACAGGATACTTTCAATTGTGTATATGTCAAAGTTAGTGAGGGTTTTAGGTGACAAGCCAAAACTCAAGCCAAAGGCTCTGTTGTGGCTTCTTCACCACATTGTCTGTGAGGGTGTGGATCATTGGGGCTGTCAGCGAATTGAAGTGAGTCTAGAAGTGAGTCTAACTTAGTGGAAATTCTTAATTGTGTCATTCTCAAAACTTTTGGCCACGACTGTTCAGTACATGGAGCATTAGTATCAAGGTGCAGGTCTGAGTACTGTAAAGGTAGCTGGCTAGTGATGGCTGTTCAACAGTCTGATGCCCTGGTGATAGAAGCTGTTTCTCAGTCTCTCGGTCCTGGTTCTGATGCTCCTATACAGTCTGTCTGCTAAATGGAAGCAGAGTGAACAGACCGTGGCTGAGGTCCTAAAGTATCTTCTTGGCCTTCCTTTGACACTGAGTGCTGTAAATGTCCTGGAGGGCAGGCAGTGTGCCCCCGATGCGTTGGGCTGACCACACCACACTCTGGAGATATCCTTGATAATAAACACATTTGGCATCTCCTGGCTTCCACGCATTGCATACAAGCCACTGTTGCAGGCCTTTGGAGCATCTACATTTTTTAAAAGTCTAGTAAATCCATTTACTAGATTATACCATCATAATGAATGGCCGTGATATGCCTATTCCATATGGCTGTGGGATATACTAATTCATTTAGACGACAAAATTTACTTAAAATTCCGTGACATTGCTTTTTTATTATATTATAGTATGAAGAATACAATTGAACATTGCTGAATAAAATAGAAAGGATATTTTCTCCAAACTATTTAAAAGGAAGTGCGCACCTGTGGCTATTCTGTGTTGAGAGGTTAACAAACAAACAGGTCCTCCTAAAGTGCATTTGAAAAGTATTCAGACCTCTTGACTTTTTCCACATTTTGTTACATTACATCCTTATTCTAAAATGGATTAAATAGTGTTTTACACTCATCAATCTATACACAATACCCCACAACAACAAAGCAAAAACGAGTTGTAACTTTTTTTTGCAAATGGATATTTAAATTCAAATTTTAAAAATGTAAAAAAGTTTTCAGACCATTCACTCAGTACTTTGTTGAAGCACCTTTAGCAGCAATTACATCATTGAGTCTTCTTGAGTATGACACTACAAGCTTGGCACACCTGTGGAGAGTTTCACCCATTCTCTGAAGGTGAAAATGATTCCCACAGGATGATGCTGCCACCACCAGGCTTCACCGTAGGGATGGTGTCAGGTTTCCTCCAGATGTGATGCTTGGCATTCAGGCCAAAGAGTTCAATCTTGGTTTCATCAGACCACAGAATCTTGTTTCTCATGGTCTGAGTTGTCTATAGGTGCCTTTTGGCAAACTCCAAGTGGGCTGTCATGTGCCTTTTACTAAAGAGTGGCATCCATCTGGCCACTCTACCATAAAGGCCTGATTGTTGGTGTGCTGCAAAGATGGTTGTTCTTCTGGAATATTCTCCCATCTCCACAGAGGAACTCTGGAGCTAGGTTAGAGTGATCATTGGATTCTTGGTCACCTCCCTGTGTTCTTGAGGACCTACAATGCTGCAGAAATGTTTTGGTACCCTTCCCCAGATCTGTGCCTCAATACAATCCTGTCTATAGTACTCTACGGACAATTCCTTCGACCTCATGGCTTGGTTTTTGCTCTGACATGCACTGTCAACTGTGGGACCTTATATAGATATACAGTATACTAATTAATATGTGTGAAATTAGTTTTGATTCAGACTGGACAATTATCATGAACCTGTCTCGGGACAGGGGCATGGGGGGATTTTTTTAAATCTATTAACTTAAATTGTGAATAGATTAAGCTTTTCCTGTGGTTCATTTTCATGCCAGCCAGGTAGGCTTTTGACTGCCGTCATGACTCGTGACCGCCAGTGTGCCAGTAATAGGGTCACTATAACAGCCCTAGGCACTGTAGCAACATAGACAAAATCATCACAGAATGTGCATGACAAACATATAGTACTGTAGCTTTTTGATGACGCTGGTGATTTCTGGAATGCGGATTTCTGGCTCAAGGACCCTGTATCCTCGTATCTCTCGTCAAGTGGTGAGAGTACATAGGGTCCCTCAGGCCATATGCCCTCACCTGCCCTCTACCCACTCTGATAACATACCTCTCGAACCCCCTCCACCCTTCCTCTGCCCCCATCCCCCATTCCCCTTCCCCTCCCCTTTTTCTCTCTCTTCCATTCACTTGCTTTTAATCCCCAACCTTTACTCTTTCCCCACTCTCCACCTTCCAACCACAACCCCCCACACCACCACTTATGTTTCTCTATAGGTTGCAGGTGGGGGGTTGGGGGGTATGCGGGTTAAGGAGAGTGGAACACACACTGGATTGAAGGGGTCATGCAGTGGTGCCTATAGTGAAAGAGTGGCCAAACCCTCTCTTCACGTCTCCCGAATGAGTTTACCTCTGAAACATAAGATGGGAGCCTTGGAGGGACAATGGGGCTTTTGTTATGCAATCAGGGAGGGATGAAGTTCCCACAGTGATGAAAACTGGGGGTCAGAATGCATGGTGCTTGTGTGTCTGTGTTTATGTGTGTTTATTTGTAAATGGGGTAGCTGTTTCTGTATCTGGGGGTACAGGTCAGGTCCAAAAGGGACCTTGTTCTGTCCAGAGGGGCAAACCAGGGAAGTAGTGACTGGGGGAAACACGGGTCTCCTCACATTCAATTATTAACCGGTGTCATGACGTTGTCCTGGGGGGCAGGTTTATGACAGTCATAAATACCTCTTCCCCCCTTTTTCCTCTCTCTACCCTACTGATGTTACATTTGCAAAGCCCTTGGTTAACATAGAGATTCTGGGAACATCAGAAGGTGGAGAGAAATTAACTATATTCTGGTAATCAGACCAATTGAACATATGTGGTGGTACTTAATGAATATGATGTCAGTTCGGTTGTCATCTGAGACATTTTCATCAATGATAAGATGACATAAACTCTACAGTGGAAAGTCTACACATCAGAGTTATCGGATTCACATGGAATTTTTGTTCAATTTAAATGTTTGAATATTAAATGATTCGTGATGGGATGAAATGTGATTTTAGCTTCGAAAATGTGAGATTTGGGTTTTCATAAGATAGAGCTCTGCTCAATCAGTGGCCCGCCCCTGTGAAGGGACATGAGCTATAAAACTTTTCAAACACGCCCTCCTCTCCCTTCCTATATAAGCCCTTGACGACAATGTAACCTCCTGTTCCGAGGATGTGAAGATGACGGTCCTATATCAGAATGGTTCAGATAATAACTACAGAACGAAGCCAACATCAGTGTGAGCTTTGGTTGCGAATGGTATGAACTTTGAACTCTTATTCACTACAGAAGTGATACCTCCTAGCCGTTGAGTTAGCAACAGCCGCTGCAAACGAGGGTTAGGAAGGAACAGACAGAGTATCCTGTCTACCACACAACGACATTACTACAACTTATTCAATTTACCAGCAGAGACATTCTTCAAGGGACAAAGGACTCAGGTTGGGCAACACGGCCTTCCATCTACCACCAACCTGCCGAAGCGCAGCTCAGAGTAAATATTTATTGCATTTTCCTTTTCCAAATGGGCGGTAATTTAGAATGCATAAGATACTGTATTTACGATAGCACAGCTTCATCCTTTGTTCCTCAGTCTTCCCGCTCTTTCACTCAACCCCAGCCCCATTTATTTTGTGTAATCAGCTGTCATATCTGTTCCACCTGCTATGAACGTTTTCCTTTATGACGTAATTTGTAATCAAGTTATGACTTAAATATGTGTATGTGTAATTCTGTGTAATTAGTTTGGTATTTAGTAAATAAATAATTAGACCCAATTTTGTATTGCTGATTCAACTTGTTAGCCAGGGTTCGTGCAGATAACCAAGAATTTACAACTTTCAGATGAGACTGAATTAAGATGACGATTAATATTGACTGCTATTGATGTAAAATATTACTAGGTCTTTAAGAGTTTATTCGGAAGATAACAGCTCTATAAATATTATTTTGTGGTGCCCGACTCTCTAGTTAATTACATTTAACTGATTATCTCAATCCAGTAATATTAATTACAGAGAAAGGAATGTATAGAATAGCATGTCATATCACATAATCAGGCATAGCCAAAGACACGACACCGGCCTATGTAAATTATAGAGGTGTTTTTGTTTATCATATGTCACCAAGAGCAACAGGAAAACACTAACATGTGAGCCCCACTTGCTGACTGTGCATCTTACAGTGAGCTCTCCCAGTGACCATAACTTGAGCATCTAAATGTGATTGAGGGTAAGAACGGATTACTGACACAAAATCCAGATCAGACCTCATCTCCTCTCAAAGTTTTGCAGACAGGGGATTTGAAGAACGGAAAAAAAAGAAGCCTCTTTTTGGAGAGTTTCCTTACCAAGACCCTTAGCATGTTGATTAATACATGGCTTATAAACTCAGCAAAAAAAGAAACGTCCCTTTTTCAGGACCATGTCTTTCAAAGATAATTCATAAAAATCCAAATGACTTCCCAGATCTTCATTGTAAAGGGTTTAAACACTGTTTCCATGTTTGTTCAATGAACCATAAACAATTAATGAACATGCACCTGTGGAACGGTCGTTAAGACACTAACAGCTTACAGACGGTAGGCAATTAAGGTCACAGTTATGAAAACGTAGGACACTAAAGAGGCCTTTTGATTGACTTTGAAAAACACCAAAAGAAAGATCCCCAGGGTCCCTGGTCATCTGCGTGAATGTGCCTTAGGCATGCTGCAAGGAGACACGAGGACTACAGATGTGGCCAGAGCAATACATTGCAATGTCCGTACTGTGAGATGCCTAAGAGAGCGCTACAGGGCGACAGGACAGACAGCTGAAAGTCCTCGCAGTGGCAGACCATGTGTAACAACACCTGCACATGATTGGTATATCCAAACTTCACACCTGCTGGACAGGTACAGGATGGCAACAACAACTGCCCGAGTTACACCAGGAACACACAATCCCTCCATCAGTGCTCAGACTGTCCGCAATAGGCTGAGAGAGGCTGGACTGAGGACTTGTAGGCCTGTTGTAAGGCAGGACCTCACTAGACATCACCGGTAACAATGTCGCCTATGGGCACAAACCCACCGTCGCTGGAACAGACAGGACTGGCAAAAAGTGCTCTTCACTGACAATTCATAGTTTTGTCTCACCAGGGGTGATGGTCGGATTCGCGTTTATCGTCGAAGGAATGAGCATTACAGCAAGGCCTGTACTGTGGAGCGGGGTCGATTTGGAGGTGGAGGGTCCGTCACGGTCTGAGGCGGTGTATCACAACATCATCGGACTAAGCTTGTTGTCATTGCAGGCAATCTCAACGCTGTGCGTTACAGGGAAGACATCCTCCTCCCTCATGTGGTACCCTTCCTGTAGGCTCATTCTGACATGACCCTCCAGCATGACAATGCCACCAGCCATACTGCTCGTTCTGTGCATAATTTCCTGCAAGACAGGAATGTCAGGGTTCTGACGTGGCCAGTGAAGAGCCCGGATGTCAATCCCATTGAGCATGTCTGGAACCTGTTGGATCGGCGGGTGAGAGTTAGGGCCATTCCAACCAGAAATGTCCGGGAACTTGCAGGTGCCTTGGTGGAAGAGTGGGGTAACATCTCACAGCATGAACTGGCAAATCTGGTGCAGTCCATGAGGAGGAGATGCACTGCAGTAGTTAATGCAGCTGGTGGCCACGCCAGATACTGACTATTACTTTTGATTTTGACCCCCCATTTGTTCAGGGACACATTATTCAATTTCTGTTAGTCACATGTGTTATGCAGGTGAATGAGGATCCAAAAGCGACTTGGCGAAAACAGAGTCTTTATTCCAGTAAAGGAAATAGGCAATACTCCTAGACAAATCAGAGCAGAAAACAAAACATAAAGAACTAATTCCACTCGTAGTGACGAGGACAGACTGGAGACTCGACCATAAACTGTAGGTTGCCTCGGGAAGGCACCGACCGTAGCAGACTCAGACACCTGCTCACACGCGGCATCTGCGGGAAACAAGACACGACAGGGCGAGACAAAGACACAGCACGGCGAACAATATACAAGGATCCGACAGGACAGAAACGGAAGACAAGGGGAGAAATAGGGACTCTAATCAGAGGACAAGATAGGGAACAGGTGTGGAAAGACTAAATGAGTGAGTAGGAGAATGAGGAACAGCTGGAAGCAGGAACGGAACGATAGAGAGAGGAGAGAGAGGGAGGGAGAGAGAGAGGGATAGAAAAAGGGAACACGAACCTAATAAGACCAGCAGGGGAAACGAACAGAAGGGAAAGCAAAATGACAAGACAATATAAGACAAAACATGACAGTACCCCCCCACTCACCGAGCGCCTCCTGGCGCTCTCGAGGAGGAACACTGGCGGCAACGGAGGAAATCATAGATCACAAACGGTCCAGCACGTCCCGAGAAAGAACCCAACTCCTCTCCTCAGGACCGTAACGGAAAACGATAAAAAGGGAAACTAGGGTACTACTCTAAAAAAAAAAATGAGACACAGGTAGAGAACTGAAAGCTTTAGAGCAAACAGGACCAAACAGGCCAGGAGAGTAACAACTAGGGACAGACTGAGACACAGCAAGGGCAGGAACAAGAACAGGAGAGATGCGGTGGCAGGGAACAGACTGGGACCCAGCAAGACCAGGAGCAGAAGCAGAAAAAAATTACCAGACTTATTCTGCGCGCAGTCCGAACACGCAGCCACGAAACGGCGCGTGTCACGCTCCTGAGTAGGCCACCAAAAGCGCTGGCGAATAGAAGCAAGAGTACCTCGAACGCCGGGATGGCCAGCTAACTTGGCAGAGTGAGCCCACTGAAGAACAGCCAGACGAGTAGAAACAGGAACGAAAAGAAGGTTACTAGGACAAGCGCGCGGCGACGCAGTGTGCGTGAGTGCTTGCTTAACCTGTCTCTCAATTCCCCAGACAGTCAACCCGACAACACGCCCAACAGGAAGGATCCCCTCGGGAACAGTAGAAGCCACAGAAGAACTAAAGAGACGGGATAAAGCATGAGGCTTGGTGTTCTTAGTACCCGGGCAATAAGAAATAACGAACTCGAAACGAGCGAAAAACAACGCCCAACGAGCATGACGCGCATTCAGTCGTTTGGCAGAACGGATGTACTCAAGGTTCCTTTGGTCAGTCCAAACGACAAAAGGAACGGTCGCCCCCTCCAACCACTGTCGCCATTTGCCTAGGGCTAAACGGATGGCGAGCAGTTCACGGTTAGCCACATCATAGTTACGTTCCGACGGTGACAGGCGATGAGAAAATACGCGCAAGGGTGGACCCCATCGTCAGTATCGGAGCGCTGGGACAGAATGGCTCCCACGCCCACCCCGACGCGTCAACCTCGACAATAAACTGTTTAGTGACGTCAGGTGCAACAAGGATAGGAGCGGATGCAAAACGCTTCTTGAGGAGATCAGAACAACAATCATACGACCGGTGAGGAGGAAGGGAGTTGGTTCTGGACCGACTGAAGACTGTGCGCAGACCATGATATTCCTCCGGCACTCCTGTCAAATCACCAGGTTCCTCCTGTGAAGAGGGAGCAGAACAAACAGGAGAAATAGCAGACATTAAACACTTCACATGACAAGAAACGTTCCAGGAAAGGATAGAATTACTAGACCAATCAAAAGAAGGATTATGACACACAAGCCAGGGATGACCCAAAACAACAGGTGTAAAAGGTGAACAAAAAATCAAAAAAGAAATGGTCTCACTATGGTTACCAGATACAGTGAGGGTTAAAGGTAGTGTTTCACATAATATACTGGGGAGAGGACTACCATCCAAGGCAAACATGACCGTGGGCTCCCCTAACTGTCTGAGAGGAATGTAATGTTCCCGAGCCCAGGCTTCGTCCATAAAACAGCCCTCCGCCCCAGAGTCTATTAATGCACTGCAGGAAGCTGCCGATTCGGTCCAGCGTAGATGGACCGGTAAGGTAGTACAGGTACTTGACGGAGAGGACCGTCTAGTAGCGCTTATCAGTCGCCCTCCGCTTACTGATGAGCTCTGGCCTTTAACTGGACATGAAATGACAAAATGACCAGCGGAACCGCAATAGAGACAGAGGCGGTTGGTGATTCTCCGTTCCCTCTCCTTAGTCGAAATGCGAATACCCCCAGCTGCATGGGCTCAACACCTGAGTCAGTGGGGAAAGATGGTAGTGTCGGAGAGAGGGAGACACAGTTAACGCGAGCTCTCTTCTATGAGCTCGGTGACGAAGATCTACCCGTCGTTCAATGCGAATAGCGAGTTCAATCAAAGAATCCACGCTGGATGGAACCTCCCGAGAGAGAATCTCATCCTTAACCTTAGCGTGGAGTCCCTCCAGAAAACGAGCGAGCAACGCCTGCTCGTTCCAGTTACTGGAGGCAGCAAGAGTGCGAAACTCTATAGAGTAATCCGTTATGGATCGATTACCTTGACATAGGGAAGACAGGGACCAGGAAGCTTCTTTCCCAAAAACTGAACGATCAAAAACCCTTATCATCTCCTCTTTAAAGTTCAGATAATTGTTAGTACACTCAGCGCTTGCCTCCCAGATAGCTGTGCCCCACTGCCGAGCCCGACCAGTAAGGAGTGATATGACGTAGGCAATCCGAGCTCTCTCTCTTGAGTATGTGTTGGGTTGGAGAGAGAACACTATATCACACTGGGTGAGAAAGGAGCGGCACTCAGTGGGCTGCCCAGAATAACATGGTGGGTTATTAACCCTAGGTTCCGGAGGCTCGGAAGACCCGGAAGTAGCTGGTGGCACGAGACGAAGACTCTGATACTGTCCTGAGAGGTCGGAGACCTGAGCGGCCAGGGTCTCAACGGCATGCCGAGCAGCAGACAATTCCTGCTCGTGTCTGCCGAGCATCGCTCCCTGGAACTCGAGAGTAGAGTAGAGAGAATCCATAGTCGCTGGGTCCATTCTTGGTCGGATCCTTCTGTTATGCAGGTGAATGAGGACCCAAAAGCGACTTGGCGAAAACAGAGTCTTTATTCCAGTAAAGGAAATAGGCAATACTCCTAGACAAATCAGAGCAGAAAACAAAACATAAAGAACTAATTCCACTCGTAGTGACGAGGACAGACTGGAGACTCGACCATAAACTGTAGGTTGCCTCGGGAAGGCACCGACCGTAGCAGACTCAGACACCTGCTCACACGCAGCATCTGCGGGAAACAAGACACGACAGGGCGAAACAAAGACACAGCACGGCGAACAATATACAAGGATCCGACAGGACAGAAACGGAAGACAAGGGGAGAAATAGGGACTCTAATCAGAGGACAAGATAGGGAACAGGTGTGGAAAGACTAAATGAGTGAGTAGGAGAATGAGGAACAGCTGGAAGCAGGAACGGAACGATAGAGAGAGGAGAGAGAGGGAGGGAGAGAGAGAGGGATAGAAAAAGGGAACGAACCTAATAAGACCAGCAGGGGGAAACGAACAGAAGGGAAAGCAAAATGACAAGACAATATAAGACAAAACATGACAACATGTCTGTGGAACTTGTTCAGTTTATGTCTCAGTTGTTGAATCTTGTTGTGATCATACAAATACTTACACGTTAAGTTTGCTGAAAATAAACACAGTTGACAGTAAAAGGATGTTTTTTGCTGAGTTTATATTGGGCGCCGGGTTAAACAAATATTATTATTCACTGAGACCTGAATTCTAACTTCAAGCCAATGTGTAATATTCACATTGACATCATTCATATTTACTGTGTCTATGAACTATGATAAATCATATAATTGTATGTTGGAAAAACACTTTGGAGTACTTTACATGAAATTATGGGCAGAAATGCTAATTCAACTTCATCTTTCAAGGCTCATTCATCACAAAACCTTTCGATATGACCAATTATTTGAATGACTATTTCAATGGCAAAGTGAGCAAACTCAAACATGAAATACCAACAAAAAACTGTGAGCCATCATTCATGCATAAAATACCTAATAATTAAAGAAAAACATTGTAATTATTGTAACTACTTTGAGGAAATGTGTACTTACTATGCCTGTGATATGTGGTTTCCCCACCTAGCTATCTTAAGATGAATGCACTAACTGTAAGTCTCTCTGGATAAAAATGACAAAAATGTCAAATGTACAGTAAATGTAAAATGAATCCTTTTTAAAAGATATGAGATATCCTCTTCTCTCTACTGAGGAAGCTGGCTTGCTAGGAGCCCAAATGTCTCTTTGTGAACTCAAAAGGTCATTGGATAACAGGAATACATGAGGTACTATGTATTTAAAAAATGTAGGTCCACGGTTTGTCACGCCCTGGTCGAAGTATTTTGTGTTTATCTTTATGTATTGGGTCAGGCCAGGGTGTGGCATGGGGTTTTTGTATTGTGGTGTGTTTTGTCTTGGGGTTTTGGTATATTTTTGGTATATAGTGGGATTGTAGCTAGTGGGGTGATCTAGCAGAGTCTATAGCTGTTTGGTTCTCAATCAGAGTCAGGTGTTTATCGTTGTCTCTGATTGGGAACCATATTTAGGCAGCCATATTCTTTGGTTGTTTTGTGGGTGATTGTCCTTAGTGTCCTGATGTCCTTGGTCTGTGTTAGTTGACACAAGTGTAGGCGGTTTTCGTTACGGTTTTGTAGTGTTTTGTATTGATTCGTGTTACGTTTGTTTGATTAAACATGGATCGCAATCTACACGCTGCATTTTGGTCCAACTCTCCTTCACCACACCTAGAAAACCGTTACAGAATCACCCACCGTAAACGGACCAAGCAGCGTGTCAACAGGCAGGAGCAGCCCAAAGAGGAGATTCGTAATAAGGATTTCTGGACATGGGAGGAAATCCACGATGGGCGAGGACCCTGGGCTAAACCAGGGGAGTGTAGCCGCCCAAAGGTGGAACCGGTGGAGGCAGCGAGGAGAACAGAGTCAGCCGGAGAGAGGAGCCGGCGATATGAGGGAACACGGTTGGCAAGGAAGCCTGAGAGTCAGCCCCAAACATTTCTTGGGGGGGCTCAGGGAGAGAGTGGCAGAGTCAGGAGTCAGACCTGAGCCAACTCTCCCTGTTTATCGTGAGGAGCCAAGGAGGAGACCAGAGCCCGTGTTGGAGGTGAGCGAAGCAGAGACTGTGAAGGAGTTAATGGGGAAATTGGAGGAGAGAGAAATGAGGGAGTTGCTGTGTTGGTGCTTTTTGCATGGAATTCGCCCAACGGAACGTGTCAGAGATTTGATGGCACCTGGGTCAGCGCTCCATACTCGTCCTGAGGTGCGTGGTAGTCGGCTGGTGAAGTTGGTGCCAGCCTCACGCACCAGGCCTCCTGTGCACATCCCTAGCCTTGTACGTCCTGTGCCACCCCTGCTCTCAAGATCTCCAGTACGCCTTCACGGTCTCCTGTGGCAGCTCCCCGCACCAGGCTTCCTGTGCGTGTCCTCGGCCCAGTACCACCAGTGCCAGCACCACTCATCAGGCCTACAGTGCGCCTCCCCTCAGTCCCGAGCTATTCTTCAGTCCCGATCTGCTCCTCAGTCCAGTGGGGTTCTGGTTGAGGACTACTAGGCCATGGTCGGCGGCGAGGGTGGACTATTCAGGGACGCGAGGAGGGGACTGGGACATTGACTGAGTGGGGTCCGCATCCCGCGCCGGAGCCGCCACCATGGACAGACGCCCACCCGGACCCTTCCTGTTGTTTTGAGGTGCGTTCGGGAGTCCGCACCTTAGGGGGGGGGTCTGTCGCGCCCTGGTCGAAGTATTTTGTGTTCATCTTTATGTATTGGGTCAGGCCAGGGTGTGGCATGGGGTTTTTGTATTGTGGTGTGTTTTGTCTTGGGGTTTTGGTATATAGTGGGATTGTAGCTAGTGGGGTGATATAGCAGAGTCTATGGCTGTTTGGAGTGGTTCTCAATCAGAGTCAGATGGTTATCGTTGTCTCTGATTGGGAACCATATTTAGGCAGCCATATTCTTTGGTTGTTTTGTGGGTGATTGTCCTTAGTGTCCTGATGTCCTTGTTCTGTGTTAGTTGACACAAGTATAGGCGGTTTTCGTTACGTTTATTGTTTTTGTAGTGTTTTGTATTGATTCGTGTTACGTTTGTTTGATTAAACATGGATCGCAATCTACACGCTGCATTTTGGTCCGACTCTCCTTCACCACACCTAGAAAACCGTTACACTGTTACTTAAAATGATCAACACAGCCGTTCATAAAGGTTCATTTGAAAGGGATGTAAACACTACTAATTTGGCTTTTGTTAAAAAAAGGATCCCACCCAGTGCTCTCACTTTGATGAACACAGATATTAAACTATTTTCAAAACTTCTGTCCTCCCGTCTCAAAACATGCATACCCAAATTGGTACATCCGAACCAAAGAGTTTGTTAAACGATTATCCTCATAATATATTACATATCTTACACGCTTCATCAGAAACCAAAACTCCTTGGGCAGTTCTGTCTCTCGATGCAGAAAAAAGCTTGTCCAGTTTTGGAACATATGGGGTGGGGCTACAATTTCATTAATCTGATTAAAATACTATATGCCAATCCCTCAGCCACGTCTTTTATTTATTTTTACAATAGAATAGATCAACTTTTCTACTATGGAGGATAGAAGATTAACATAGGCTAGTGATTTTTCCTGTTTGTTACTCGTCTTGTTGGCATCTTCAAAGTGCACATCAGAATTAGGTAAGAAGGACCGCACATCGTTGCATCCTTGACTTGCATGTTCTGTTAATATGAATTACCATAATCTAAATGTGATTTCTGGCATTCTAATCACCATGAGTGGAAACCCTGACACACACATATATTGATATTCTTTATGTGTGTGTGTGTGTGTGTGTGTGTGTGTGTGTGTGTGTGTGTGTGTGTGTGTGTGTGTGTGTGTGTGTGTGTGTGTGTGTGTGTGTGTGTGTGTGTGTGTGTGTGTGTGTGTGTGTGTGTGTGTGTGTGTGTATGTATGTATGTATAGATACAGATAGATACATATATATATAGATACAGATAGATACATATATATATAGATACAGATAGATACATATATATATAGATACAGATACACATATATATATAGATACAGATACACATATATATACACATATATATATAGATACAGATACAGATACACATATATATATATAGATACAGATACAGATACAGATACATATACAGATACACATATATATACACATACACATATATATAGAGATAGATACAGATACAGATACATATATATATATAGATACAGATACAGATAGATACATATATATAGATACAGATACAGATAGATACATATATATATAGAGATACAGATACACATATATATACACATACACATATATATACAGATAGATACATATATATATACACATACACATATATATACAGATAGATACATATATATATACAGATACAGATACAGATACAGATATATATAGATATAGATACAGATACAGATAGATACATATATATATATAGATACAGATACAGATAGATACATATATATATAGATACAGATACAGATACACATATATATACACATACACATATATATACAGATAGATACATATATATATATAGATACAGATACAGATACAGATAGATACATATATATATACAGATACAGATACATATACAGATACACATATATATACACATACACATATATATACAGATACACATATATATATATACACATATATATACACATACACATATATATACACATACACATATATATACAGATACACATATATATATATATACACATATATATACACATACACATATATATACAGATACACATATAGATACACATACACATACACAGTTAAAGTCGGAGGTTTGCATACACTTGGGTTGGAGTCATTGAAACTCGTTTTTTTCAACCACTCCACAAATTTCTTGTTAACAAACTAAAGTTTTGGCAAGTCGGTTAGGACATCTACTTTGTGCAATCAAACAAGTCATTTTTCCAACAATTGTTTACAGACAGATTATTTCACTTATAATTCACAGTATCACAATTCCAGTGGGTCAGAAGTTTACATACACTAAGTTGACTGTGCCTTTAAACAGCTTAGATAATTCCAGAAAATGATGTCATGGCTTTAGAAGCTTCTAATAGGCTAATTGACATCATTTGAGTCCATTGGAGGTGTACCTGTGGATGTATTTCAAGGCTCACCTTCAAACTCAGTGCCTCTTTGCTTGACATCATGGGAAAATCAGCCAAGACCTCAGAAGAAAATTTGTAGACCTCCACAAGTCTGGTTCATCCTTGGGAGCAATTTCCAAATCCCTGAAGTTACCACGTTCATCTGTACAAACAATAGTACACCAGTATAAACACGATGGGACCACGCAGCTGCCATACTGCTCAGGAAGGAGATGCGTTCTGTCTCCTAGAGATGAACGTAATTTGGTGCGAAAAGTGCAAATCAATCCCAGAACAGCAAAGGACCTTGTGAAGATACTGGAGGAAACAAGTAAATTCACCCAACTTATTGTGGGAAGGTTGTGGAAGGCTACCTGAAACATTTGACCCAAGTTAAACAATTTAAAGGCAACACTACCAAATACTATGCTGCAGTAGTTTATGTGTCGGGGGGCTAGGGTCAGTTTGTTTATCTGGAGTACTTCTCCTGTCCTATTCGGTGTCCTGTGTGAATCTAAGTGTGCGTTCTCTAATTCTCTCCTTCTCTCTTTCTTTTTCTCTCTCGGAGGACATGAGCCCTAGGACCATGCCCCAGGACTACCTGACATGATGACTCCTTGCTGTCCCCAGTCCACCTGGCCATGCTGCTGCTCCAGTTTCAACTGGCCTGGGCCCTAGGACCATGTCCCAGGACTACCTGACATGAGGACTCCTTGCTGTCCCCAGTCCACCTGGCCATGCTCCTGCTCCAGTTTCAACTGTTCTGCCTTACTATTATTCAACCATGCTGGTCATTTATGAACATTTGAACATCTTGGCCACGTTCTGTTATAATCTCCACCCGGCACAGCCAGAAGAGGACTGGCCACCCTACATATGCTCTCTCTAATTCTCTCTTTCTTTCTCTCTCTCGGAGGACCTGAGCCCTAGGACCGTGCCCCAGGACTACCTGACATGATGGCTCCTTGCTGTCCCCAGTCCACCTGACTGTGCTGCTGCTCCAGTTTCAACTGTTCTGCCTTATTATTATTTGACCATGCTGGTCATTTATGAACATTTGAACATCTTGGTCATGTTCTGTTATAATCTCTACCCGGCACAGCCAGAAGAGCCCGGTTCCTCTCTAGGTTTCTTCCTAGGTTTTGGCCTTTCTAGGGAGTTTTTCCTAGCCACCGTGCTTTTACACCTGCATTGTTTGCTGTTTGGGGTTTTAGGCTGGGTTTCTGTACAGCACTTTGAGATATCAGCTGATGTACGAAGGGCTATATAAATAAATTTGATTTGATTTACTAATTGAGTGTATGTAAACTTCTGACCCACTGGGAATGTGATGAAAGAAATAAAAGCTGAAATAAATAATTCTCTACTATTATAGACACTTCACATTCTTACAATAAAGTGGTGATCCTAACTGACCTGAAACAGGGAATGTTTACTAGGATTTAATGTCAGGAATTGTGAAACAGAGTTTAAATGTATTTGGCTAAGGTGTATGTAAACTTTCGACTTCAGCTGTGTATGTATGTAAATTGTAGTCTTTTTGTCTGTATTTTTTTTATGTGATGGGACCCCAGGAAGACTAGCTGACACCACTGGCTTTGGCGAATGGGGATTCTAATAACAACCATAAAATGATGCGTGATTTATGCTTATGTGGACATACCTTCAGTAAAATGAAGAGGCACGTAGCATTCTATAGGAAGTGATTGATGCCTTTTTATGTTAAAGCATTTCACTGGGTCATGCATTTTAATTGCATGGGAATCATGGTTGTTGTTTGCTCCCTGATCCTATCAGTTGACCTTTCAGAATGGTTTACCTCCCCAACATGCCCACAAAAGCAAATCTGGTTCACACTGGTTCTAATGCTCCATACTAGCCTTTCAAATAATTAAAAGTTGTCAGGCGTTTGGTTCAAGCCTCCAATTGCTGTTTGTTTTCACACCACAGAGTGGTAAAGAAGTGATAATGTTGCACCACTGAGGCACAGTAACACATGTTCAAGTGAGTGGAACTGAGCCCTGTACTATGAATTAGGTTGAGGATTTACTGAGGTAACTTTGGTCAACTCTGAGTTCAACTCGGGATAACCGGTCACACGAATGTGGCTCACCTTTAAGCCAGGTACATTTCTATGGCAATGAATCCATCAGAACTAACCTACTCTGGGACAGGCTAACTTCATTGATAAATGTAATGTAAATGTAATTGATCCATTGATTCAAGTGTCTGAGCTGCCAGTTGAGGACACATTAATTCAGATTATCTTCCTCTCGCAAAGATATCATCCCCTTCACTTGAGGAAGATTACTTATGAAATATTGTATTAAACAAATGTTTTTTGTGTTAAAATAGTCATGTTAAAACACCTATCACATTACACATTTAGTAATGACAGTTTGCATTTGAAAATTCACCAGAGTAAAACTTTTGCATGACCTAATACAATTATTTGATCTATAGGAGTGGGGGGGAAAGGTGCTCCTGCATTGATAAAGCCCGCTGGCTCTGTCTCACGTCAGAATTAGACATTCATCCATGTTTATCAAAAGTCAAATTTAAAATTTGTTGCAAATGTCAAATTTCGAAGGGTTTAAGGTTAAGTTTAGGCATTAATTCAGAAATCTTAAGGTTAGGCATGAACTCCAAATGGTTAAGGTTTGGGATATGCTTAAAACAAAATGTTGTATTGCTGGAATTGAACATGCAACCTTTCGAATCAGAGGAATATGCCCATCTGTCATCCCTGTCCACAATGCCCTAGCAAAACTGAAACCTACTTGATGGTACCAGTGCTCACTGATGCCCCTAGTGGCCGGTTTCTACATCATCTCCCGGCGTCCTCAGACATGGATGGTCGTCGAATAATGATTTGTATCACGGGTGACCTGGCTGGATAAAGCATTGATTTGATGGCATTAAAGATGGCATTAATGATACACCTAGTAAAAGAAAGACTGCACTTCTAACACCCTATTTCACACCATAGTCTGCTGAATTTGCAAGATAACTTTTTGATTTTGGCACAAAAGAAAATGTGGCACTGACTCACCCATGGAATGATGGTTCAGCATTGTCTCAATGAAGTGTTCAGCATTAGAATAGCCATGTGCAACATGACGTGCAGTTACGAACCCAGCTCGAGCAGGCTCGAGTAAGCGGTGGGTGCACGATCAATATCCACCTCCGTAATACGGATATAGCCTGAGCGGAAATGTGAAGCTAACTGAAGCTAGCTTGCTTTATAAAAGCCTGAATATATCTACTGTACCTTGCTTCATAGTATACCACTCAGGTCTGTGACGTGCATGGATAAGGGTTACATATTTACACTTAGCAGACGCTCTTATCCAGAGCGACTTAAAGTAGTGAGTGCATACATTTTCATAGTTCAATGTTTTATCTGTCTTGGAGACCACCAAGTTAGATTTTAAAGACTCATAATAACTTACAGGACCTTTATACATATCACCTGCCAGTTCATCTCGTCTGTGTTTTCTAGCCTCCAACATCACTGTGCTTAACACTTGTTTCACTTCACATGTTGACTTTCTAAAATGCTAATGCCATAATCATCATGTAAGACCAAGAGGTATGAGAGCTTTCCTGCTGTTCTGTTATAGATGTTTATAGAAACAGCCTACTTTGCCTCAATGCTAACTACAACAGTAAACACCATGCAGGCAGTGGCATGCAGTCATGGATGCCAAGGGAAGCCAGGCTTCCCCGCAAAATTCACCAATAAAAAAAATACGTATGTAGAATTTATATTTCGTCTCTCTGTGTTTCATAATATTCCTTCAGGCTAAATGTATCTCACAGGAGAAAGCATCCGAGGGAGCGAAACAGCGCCCCTGTCTCAGCCATCTATCTGATGCTGTCTGGTCCAAACGAGTATGACATTGTTTACGCCCATAGCTTTGACAGCAAGGGAAGCCAGCGGATCTGGGTTCCCTTGACGAAAAAAGTATAAAATATTTTCCAATCAGCATTGAGCTAAACTGAGCGAGCTCAACTGTGAATGGTCCTGGCGCACCAAAAAAAAAGTGTTTAGGGAAGCCAGCGGATCTGGGTTCCCTTGACGAAAAAAGTATAAAATATTTTCCAATCAGCATTGAGCTAAACTGAGCGAGCTCAACTGTGAATGGTCCTGGCGCACCAAAAAAAAAGTGTTTAGGGAAGCCAGTTTGGATTTGGCGTCACTCCTATCGAATCCCATTGAGAGCATATGTCATTGACAGAAAAATGTGCATTTTTGCAACTAGTTGTGTTGTTGTCCTCCGGTGGCCAGCCAGCTAGCTAAAATTGGCCCTTTCTTTAATTAGCCATAGATGGAGATAGGGATTGGGACTTGTGGGTTTACTTAATTATCTGTACTGGCCAATGATTATAACGGCAACTCTGATCCAACTATTAATTCATACATTGTTGTGCCCCCGGCCTGAGAGAATGGTAGTTCAATATGTAGCTAGATGTAGAAGGCTAATGTTAACTAGCTAACGTTTACCATGAATGGATGTTAGCTTAGCGAGCAAGCATTTTAACCAGTTAGCCCAGGACAACAAAAAATAAAAGCGTGTACTGTAAGAGATAGATCATTTTGTCAACATGAAAGAGGGGAAGATGGCATTGGCGTTTCTCTACAAGTAGGGTGAGTCAACATGTTTTTCTACTTGCATGAACACGCACACACATGCAAACAAAAATCAGAACCATGGACAGCCTCATCATATTTAGCTTATGTTGACTGGACTAAATGGTTTTTGGTATCTTTTAGTTGTCACTGGCTTCCCCAGTGATTTTACCAAAACACCACTACTGCATGCAGGTAGGAGATGGGATGCAAATGAAGATAAATGGATGTAAATCAATGCAAATTCCTTCCTCAGAAAATTACTGCATGCAAAGCGCAGACTGTAGAAAATGGGAGCAATGAGGACTTGCCTATGAAAGTGATTTGGAGAGGGAACACTGATGCTTGATGATCCTTACTTACCAGGCCCTGTTAGCAAGGCTCATGTAGAATTGTCAGTGTTTCATCTTGACACGTGATCTTTTTGTTTCTTGAGCAACACTACCACACATCTGGCAGGTAGCCTAGTGTTTATACCATTGGGCCTGTAACCAAAAGGTTCCTGGATCAAATCCCTGAGCTGACAATGTGTCATTCTGCCCCTGAGCATGGCAGTTAACCCACCGTCTCCCGGGCACCAAAGTTGTGGATGTCGATTATGGCAGCCCCCGCACTTCTCTGATTCAGAGGGGTTGGGTTAAATGCAGAAGACACATTTCAGTTGAATGCAGTCAGTGGTACAACTGACTAGGTATCCCCCCTTTCATTTCCCATCCCTATGAACGGCAAGAATGTTCTGACTCTGAATTAAATAACTCCACCTCAAACACTTCATACAAAACACAATTCCCCTGGTGCACCATCAGCACTTGTCTTGTTGCCAACCAATACAGTACACAACCTTTACAGAGCTTCACTGTGATCCAAAGCAGGATTACTGGAAACTAAGGACATGAACATGTTTGGTTGATGCATATAATCCTAGAGTTGGGTGGTTTAAGTGACTGATAAGATGCTTTGCTTACAGGGAGTGGAGGGACACAACTATTTGATTGAAACAAATCTTAAATTACCACAATCAAAATCTTGTCATTTAAATTAACCATTGGAAAGAACTTCAGGCTCCGCTTCTAAATCTGAAGAAACAATATGAATCTTTTCATGTGATTTATAATGTAGTTTACCCTTCCTTTGGACAAGAGCCAAAAAGCGAGACCCCAAAATCAAGATAATGGAAGGATTCGAAAAATACAGAATCACACTTCTTTGATTTAGATCAAATATACAAAAGCAGGTTGGCATTTGTCATGAATCTCACACTGGAGGCAGCTCTGCAGTGGTCGATAACTGGCACAGACACAATCATAAAAATCTGATTTTAAACCTAACCCTCATCTTAAATTAAGACCAAAAAGGTCATTTTTGTTTGCATACATTTTTACGCTGTAGCCAATTTTGACATTGCAGCCGAAAATCGCTCAATTCTGCCTCCAGGCAAGATTCATAACAATAAACAACCTGCTATACAAAATGCAGACAGCCAGTAAGCATGTTAAGAGTCATGAAAGTGGTGCCAAGTAGGTCACCAAATTAAATTGGTCACATTGTTTGAGATGGTTGAAAAATGGCTGCCCTTGAATGGCAAATGCTAAAATAAGGACATAAGGTGGACAGTCAAACCAGTTTTTAACTCAAACCACTGGGTGGCTTAGATACAGTTCATTCGGGAGAGTATTCAGACTACTTGATTTTTTCCAAATTTGTTTACGGTACAGCTGTAACGGCGTTCTTCGTTTGTTGAAAGAGAGTCGGACCAAAATGCAGCGTGGTGGTTACTCATGTCTTTAATGAATGAATCGCGATACATGAAATAACTGATACAAATACAAAACAACAAACGGAACGTGAAACCTAATACAGCCTATCTGGTGAACACTACACAGAGACAGGAACAATCACCCACGAAATACACAGTGAAACCCCAGCTACCTAAATACGGTTCCCAATCAGAGACAACGAGAATCACCTGACTCTGATTGAGAACCGCCTCAGGCAGCCAAGCCTATGCAACACCCCTACTCAGCCGCAATCCCAATAACTACAAAACCCCAATACGAAATACCACAAAATAAACCCATGTCACACCCTGGCCTACCCAAATATATAACGAAACACAAAACACTATGACCAAGGCGTGACAGAACCCCCCTAAGGTGCGGACTCCCGGACGCACCTCAAAACCATAGGGAGGGTCCGGGTGGGCGTCTGTCCATGGTGGCGGTTCCGGCTCGGGACGTGGACCCCACTCCATAAATGTCATAGTTCCTCCCCTTCGCGTCCTGGGATAATCCACCCTCTCCGCCGACCATGGCCTAATAGTCCTCACCCAGAACCCCACTTAACTGAGGAGCAGCTCGTGACTGAGGGGCAGCTCGGGACTGAGGGGCAGCTCGGGACTGAGGGGCAGCTCGGGACTGAGGGGCAGCTCGGGACTGAGGGGCAGCTCGTGACTGAGGGGCAGCTCGGGACTGAGGGGCAGCCCGGAACTGAGGGGCAGCCCGGGACTGAGGGGAAGCCCAGTACTGAGAGAAAGCCCAGCACTGAGAGGAAGCCCAGTACTGAGAGGAAGCCCAGTACTGAGATCAATCTCAGGCAGGTAGTAGGCTCCGGTAGATCCTGGCTGGCTGGCGGATCTGGAAGATTCTGGTTGACTAGCAGATCTGGAAGATTCTGGTTGACTGGCAGATCTGTAAGAGACTGGTTAACTGGCAGATCTGGAAGAATCTGGTTGACTGGCAGATCTAGAAGATCATTGCTGACTGGCAGATCTAGCTGCTCTATGCAGACTGACAGGTCTGGCTGCTCCATGCAGACTGGCAGCTCCTTGCAGACTGGCAGCTCGTTGCAGACTGGCAGCTCCTTGCAGACTGACAGCTCCTTGTAGACTGACAGCTCTGGCTGCTTCATGCAGACTGACATCTCTGGCTGCTTCATGCAGACTGACTTCTCTGGCTGCTTCATGCAGACTGACAGCTCTGGCTGCTTCATACAGACTGACAGCTCTGACTGCTCCATGCAGGCTGACAGCTCTGACTGCTCCATGCAGGCTGGCAGCACCTTGCAGACTGGCAGCTCTGGCTGCTTCATGCAGACTGACAGCTCAGGCTGCTCCGAACAGGCAGGAGGCTCCGGCAGCGCTGTAGAGGAGGAAGGCTCTGATAGCGCTGAACAGGCGGGAGACTCCGACAGCGCAGGAGGGAAGGAAGGCTCTGATAGCGCTGAACAGACAGGAGACTCCAGCAGCGCTGGAGAGGCGAAAGGCTCTGATAGCACTGAACAGACAGGAGACTCCAGCAGCGCTGTAGAGGAGGAAGGCTCTGATAGCGCTGAACAGGCGGGAGACTCCGACAGCACAGGAGAGGCGAAGCACACTGTAGGCCTGATGTGTGGTGCTGGCACTGGTGGTACTGGGCCGAGGACACGCACAGGAAGCCTGGTGCGGGGAGCTGCTACCGGAGGACTGGTGTGTGGAGGTGGCTCTGGATAGACCGGACCGTGCAGGCGCACTGGAGCTCTTGAGCACCGAGCCTGCCCAACCTTACCTGGCTCGATGCCCACTCTAGCCCGGCCAATACGAAGGGCTGGTATGAACCGTACCGGGCTATGCACCCGCACTGGAAACACAGTGCGCTCCATAGCATAACACGGTGCCTGCCTTGTCTCTCTAGCCCCCCGGTAAGCACAGGGAGTTTGCGCAGGTCTCCTACCTGGCATAGCCATACTCCCTGTAAGCCCCCCCCCCCCCCCCCCAATAATTTTTTGGGGCTGACTCTCAGGCTTCCATCCGCGTCGCCGTGCTGCCTCCTCATACCAGCGCCTCTCCGCTTTTTTCCGCCTCCAGTTCTTCCTTGGGACGGCGATATTCTCCAGGCTGAGCCCAGGGTCCTTTTCCGTCTAATATCTCCTCCCAAGTCCAGAAGTCCTTTGATCACTGCTCCTCACAATTAACAGGGAGAGTTGGCTCAGGTCTGACTCCTGACTCTGCCACTCTCTCCCTGAGCCCTCCCCCAATACATTTTTGGGGGTGACTTTCGGGTTTCTTTCTGCGCCGCCGTGTCTTTCTCTTCGACTCCATTCTCCTATAGCCCTCTTCGCACTGCTCCAGCGAATCCCAGGCGGGCTCCGGCACTCTCTCTGGATCGACCGCCCACCTGTCTATTTCTTCCCACGTAGTATACTCCATACCTCTGCTGTCCATAACGTCCTCCCTTCGCTGCTCCTGCTGCCTGTTACCACGCCACTCGGTCCGTGTGTGGTGGGTGATTCTGTAACGGCGTTCTTCGTTTGTCGAAAGAGAGTCGGACCGAAATGCAGCGTGGTGGTTACTCATGTCTTTAATGAATGAATCGCGATACATGAAATAACTGATACAAATACAAAACAACAAACGGAACGTGAAACTTAATACAGCCTATCTGGTGAACACTACACAGAGACAGGAACAATCACCCACGAAATACACAGTGAAACCCCGGCTACCTAAATACGGTTCCCAATCAGAGACAACGAGAATCACCTGACTCTGATTGAGAACCGCCTCAGGGACTGAAAAGCCTATGCAACACCCCTACTCAGCCGCAATCCCAATAAATACAAAACCCCAATACGAAATACCACAAAATAAACCCATGTCACACCCTGGCCTACCCAAATATATAACGAAACACAAAACACTATGACCAAGGCGTGACAACAGCCTTATTCTAAAAATTGTGGGTGTTTTCTCATCAATCTACACACAATACCCCGATAATGACAAAGCAAAAACAGGTTTTTATAAATGTTTGCAAATGTATAAAAAAAACTATATGACATTTTCATAAGTATTCAGACCCTATACTCTGTACTTTGTTGAAACACTTTTGGCAGTGATTACAGCCTCAAGTCTCCTTGGGTATGACGCTAAAGTTTAGCACACCTGTATTTGGGAAGTTCCCCCATTCTTCTCTGAAGATCCTCTCAAGCTCTGTCAGGTACGATGGAGAGCGTCGCTGCACAGCTATTTTCAGGTCTCTCCAGAGATGTTCGGTCGGATTCAAGTCCGGGCTCAGGCAGGGCCACTCAAGGACATTGAGACTTGTCCCGAAGCCACTCCTGCGTGGTCTTGGCTGTGTGCTTAGGGTCGTTGAACTGTTGAAGGTGAACCTTCGACCCAGTCTGAGGCCTGAGCAGTTTTTCAGAAAGGATCTCTGTACTTTGCTCTGTTCATCTTTCCCTTGATCCTCACTAGTCTCCCAGTCAGTGCTGCTGAAAAACATCCCCACAGCCTGACGCTGCCACCACCATGCTTCACTATATGGATGGAGACAGTGTTTCTCCAGATGTGACACTGCATTCAATCTTGGTTTCAGACCACAGAATCTTGTTTCCCATGGTCTGGATGTCTTTAGGTGCCGTTTGGAAAACTCCAAGAGGGCTGTCATGTGCCTTTTACTGAAGAGTGGCTTCTGTCAGACCCCCATCATAAAAGGCCTGATTGGTGAAGTGCTGCAGAGATGGAGATTCTTCCAGGAATTCCCAATGTTACGCCTTGCCACGGAAGTTGGTATAAGTGCCATTTGAAGACTGCATGGATTTCTGTGGCGACCCATTAACAGATTTTTCCCAACAGTTCTAGCAAAAATTGCCCTTTGCTAAGCAGCCCATAGAAAACTCTGTAAGGCACACAATTGTTAACCAGTCATTTGAGAAAGACCTTCATTGGATTTGTAAGACAGACGGAAAAGCCAATGAATGCCAAGCTTTGGAATTGACAGGATAAGTCAGTTATATTAAATGTCATATTTTATTGTACAAGGACATTAAATATTACTCATGACAAACACATTTCAAAGCTTTATTGAACCTGACATACAAAGAGATCTAAAAGCATCACTGACTTTTACATAAGTCACATGTTCACAATATAAAATTGAATAAGTTTATCACAAGTGTAGGCTACATCAAGCCTCTGACAAAGTATCCATTGCAGTTGCAGGATTAAGAATAGCACTGTTAAGGACATAAGTGCCACAGATCAGACAAATATAGGCTGTTATTTTCCAATGCACCTCAAACAGCTGCTGATTTCCCCAGGCACAGCCAAAATGTACACAAGTTAAACTCTGCTGTCTGAAATCAGGAACAGTGGGACCAAGTGAAGCAAAGGAGTAGGGGCGTTTCTTGAAATCAAGTTACACCCATTGACGCGCACCACTGGTCCGTGGCCATGTAGTTCACGTTGGGGACAACAGTATCTAAAACTAACCCTTTACATCATTCTCCTAACCTGGCACACCAAGTCACCTACCCGGCCACGTTAATTATCCTTACCTGCCATGTAAACAAATGTCAAGAAACGGTCTCAACACCATAACGGACAAATTCAGGGTGTTTTACCAGGAAAAGCAGGCACCAATGTGCTTCTCCTGGTATCCAGAAACCCCATGAATTACAGGCTGCAAATACACAATATTGAATCAAAGAATAGAGTTAAATAGAGCCTCGTGGCCTGCCTCCATGGAGGCAACAGCCAGGTCACTAAAGAACCACTGCAAAATAAGACATCTTTCCAGGTAAGCAGGATGTCAGGAGATTACTTCAAAATTGGCCACAAGGGGCAACAGTGAGCACTATTACCATGAATTAGTCATGTGTTCAATCCCAGTGCCAGGCACTTTAAATGACTTAACCCTATCCCAAACCCTATCCCAAACCTTACCCATTTGTGAATTAATGCATATGGACAAATGTCCCATTCTGTAGTGAGACAGCTTGTTGCCAAGCCATGGGCTTGTCCAGTGAGCAGAGTGTAGGCCTACGGTTTGAAGCAGCCAGGAGGTGCGAGCACAAAGAAAAGCGTTTTTGCCCGTGCCACCGAATCCCACAGCTTAGGTGCACAAATGGCTGCTTTCCAAGAATTAATGTGCTCTTTGTAAAACTTTTGCACATTTAGGCTGCCGATGTTAGTCTTGGCTTTTGTTCAGTGCAGATGAACCCTCTAGAAGCAGCCCTGTAGGAGCGAGCCCACCACAGGGATGAGGAGCGTGAATACACTGGACTGCAAGGCCACACTGGCTCCTTGAGGAATGGAGACGTTCGTGGTACTGACGTTCGTGGTACTGACGTTCGTGGTACTGACGTTCGTGGTACTGACGTTCGTGGTACTGACGTTCGTGGTACTGACGTTCGTGGTACTGACGTTCGTGGTACTGACGTTGAGCATAGAGGAACTCGTGAAGTCAGCTTTGGTCACATTCGTAGGAAGGGACTGTGTGGTAGTGTTTTGCGCATGGACCTAAAACAAGAGCAGAGGGGCACGTCACTGACTGGGCATTGGCCAGATGGGAGAAACATAAGTTAACCCTGAAACATTTTACAATACATCTAATCACTTCCATCCAACTCATTTCAAAGAGCAAAAACACATGCGTAAAGTTTAGATTTAGGCACACAGAAATGGGTGTGGCATAAGACAATCCTATGGCAATATGTTTTAACATAATGTATTTAAATTAATACGCATGTTATTGGTGTTGAGTGGCATCACCTTTTGGGAAATGAGTTTCCCTAGTCTAGGCCTATAGGGTGATGGACAATATCCTGCAGTTGAATTTCGCAGGAGAGAAAAATAGTCGCTCTCAAATTACATAAACCTATCTGAAGTCATTTCACGTCAAGACTATCTGAAAGGAGGCATTACGGTCTCATATCTCTTGACTCAAATTATGGCACTAGGTCGAACAAATATTCTAAATGACTAACTGAAAACATCTGGAGGCCAATTAACCGCGCCAACATTAGTTTGTCAATGAGAAAATACAACATTTAGATTGAAACCGTAAAAAAAAAAACGGAATAGTCATTTTGAATGTTGCACCTGTTGAAATGCCTTTACTTTCCAGAATGGGTAGGTAGGTAACGTTATCCTAATGAAAACTGA
This sequence comes from Oncorhynchus gorbuscha, assembly GCF_021184085.1. Taxonomy (NCBI): domain Eukaryota; kingdom Metazoa; phylum Chordata; class Actinopteri; order Salmoniformes; family Salmonidae; genus Oncorhynchus; species Oncorhynchus gorbuscha. The sequence goes on along the minus strand of NC_060189.1, from coordinate 16,880,481 downwards.
GTAAACTTCAAATCAAACATGCAACGAGTTTTGTTAGAAGAAACGCTCTTACCTGTGATGAAAAAAGCATGAGAAGGAATCCAATGTAAACGGTCGTCATTTTGTTGGCTGTCTCTGTTCCAATTATGTACGGTGTGACTGCTTTGTCTATGGCTTTTCTCACTGCGAATGACTGCAGTATAAATGCAGGGGATTTTTATAACCCCCACCGATTGTGACGTCGGGTCAACAGTGCGAATCCCCAAAACCAACTGCCTATCCAGTCTCCCTGTCCCCCTATTCATAGAGATAGATAGAGGACTCTAGTCCCCCAAGCGCTATTGAGGAATTTCACCATTTTTAAGTAGTCAACTGGGAGGACATCATATAGGTTATGGAAGGATCACATAATTCTATATAGGTCGGCAGGCGGGATCAGGCAATAAATTACACTTATCACTCACCGGCTACCACCTGGTTACTCAACCCTGCACCTTAGAGGCTGCTGCCCTATAGACATGGAATCACTGGTCACTTAATAATGGAACACTAGTCACTTTAATAATGTTTCCATACTAGTTTGCTAATTTCATGTGTATTTATTATATTCTACTGTATTTCAGTTAACGCCATTCCAACATTGCTCATCCTAATATTTATATATTTCTCAACTCTATTCTTTTGATTTGTGTGTGTTGTTGTGAATTCTTTAGATTTGTGTGTGTTGTTGTGAATTGTTAGATATTACTGCACTGTTGGAGCTAGGAACACAAGTGTTTCACTACACCCACAATAACATCTGCCTAAATATGTGTGTGACCAATAAAATTTGATTTGATTTCATGAGCAAACATTACATAACTGCAGGTGGCAGTATATCTCCAACCTTGGCTTTTTGTTCAAACATCACACTCCTGGTGGCAGTACGCACTCTTTATGTTTACTTGCCAACTCAGAAGTAGTAGTTTAAGAACATTGACTACTTCAAAATGGAGATGGCCTCAATGGTGCTGCCTGTGCTTTCACAGATGCCATAATGGGACAATGATGGGATGTCTATTTAACTTTATGAGTTTATTTGAAACCTCCCATAAACCGCACCACGGATGCTGCATTCATAACCAAGTGGGAATCCACATAAACGCCCCTCCAACTTGTAATTACAAGTGGAAACTTGTCTATAATTCCCTGAGCTCCAATTTCTTCCACATGCAGACCTCTGATGCCATGTACTTAGGAAATTACCTTGATAAATGTAACTATAAATTGTTTGTGATTATGATAGCGGCAGCCTACTTTTAGTTTATGGTTGACACAGTTTATTGGCCATTAGCCCAATGAATTCAAAGCATGTGAATGCATCCAACTGGTGTCTACGACTTCACAACTGGTAATTACCACATTCACACTTGATTATGAATGCCGCATTAGGCCTCTTCCTTTACATCTTAGGGTGTGACATCAGTAACACAAATGGGCTGATACCATTATGGTCTCTCCTCCTTAGAGTTTATCAAGGTTGTCCTCCCTGAATGTGATGGGGACATTTTCTACAATAGTAGGCCTATAGGTAGTCTAACTTATTATATTCAAAATAAAATATAATTTGCCTGATAAATGGCAACAACAAAAAAATACTCTCATATATCGACCTCTTCTGGTAAATATAAACTATTTACCACAATACTATGTCATTCATATGTCCCTTCAGTAGTGAATTGAAGAATGGTCAGATGACGTAAATGCTACGCTACAGGACTGTTTTGCTAGTGTTACCCTTTTTATGAGCTTCTAATATAAACTACAACACGAAAGGTACTGTTTACTTTACTTTTAATCATGTCACCACAAGTAACAGCTGTTTACAGCACTTTTTGTTCATTTTTTCTTCCTCTCCCCAATTCACTTAAACTATATTTATTTTTTACCCATGGGTTTCACCAGAGTACCCCCTAGTGGCTGGAATACAACTGTATTAAGCCCCTTAAAACACCCCCCTGCAAAAACGAAATGTTGGCCCAAATATTTCACTGGCCTCAAAAAAAAAACACAGAGGATCTATGTTCTGGTCTTGAGAACACCAGGGAAAACTGGGCTAACAGCCATATAACTATATAGACATGCCCAGCTTACCTTTATGGGCAAAGACGCAACCCCCACTAAATATTATCACACATGGATTAGTAAAGGTAATCAAGAAAATATATACACCTCTGAGCATCTCTAGTTTGTATCCTAATAAGAGCTTGGCAGCCTTAAAGTGTTATAGGTTAGAATGTCTCTGGGCCTCCTCTGCCAGGCTGAATGGCGGGGTAAGGTCATGGGTGATCCCAATGAATCAGTGTCCACTACGTCATGAGATGATTGAGTCTCTGAGCCTTCAGCTGTTTCCATATTTACCCCCTCCTCTCCGGGCTCTCCCTGAGGACTGGTTGGCACTCCTTCACAGTGAAGTTTCTATCAGTCTGACCACGTTTCTCAATATTATCTGATACTAGCTGTGTGCTACTCGGTCGGCTCTCTTCATCCCTACGTGGCCTGTTGATGACTACTGGATAAGAATCCTCATCTGAGCTCTCAGACTCAGCGCTCTCTGCATTTTGCTGATTTTGCAACAGCTCACTTTGTTGAGGTTGGTGATGATCCCCTTCCTCTTCATCAGAATCCTCTTCCAGGTCTTCTTCTTTCTTTCAATCAATTATCCTTGTAGATCTAATTAAATTTAGCCCAATCACTTGAATGCCCCTACAACTCATAATTACCAGTGGGTAACACGTCTATCATCCCTGAGCCCCGACTTCTCCCACATGCTGACCACTGACATCACCTGTTAAGGAAATAACCCTGATAAAGGCATTTTCGGGGGAGCCAAGATGGCGTCGCTGTGAGAGGGAGCATTTTCTCTATTGTCCAAGCAACTTTGAGGGTTAGGTGGTTAACAGTCTCATTTTTTGTTTTGAACGCTCATCCAACTCGCAATTCCAACTCAGAAACTCTGGCATCTTTCTCATACCTGATGTCATGATTTGACCTCGTTTTTTCCCCATTTCACCGGATTAACAGACACAATCAGTCACCATGCAATCCTTTGGCTATACATTTCTGTGGAGATTTATTTTGGTGAAAAGCAGGGTTCGATTTGATAGAGATGGGCAAAAAGCATATATGACTGACCAGCTCAAATCAGTCTTATGAAGCTAAATTTGATTATTATTATTTTTTTTACATTGGATAAAAGCAGAGACTCAAACCTACGAAATTGTATGTTATACACTGCATTTTGAGGAACAATGGGAAAGTAATTCTGCTTTGAAAGATGATAAACTTGTAAACTCACTTTTGAGAAAAGGGCCTTTGAAAGTTTAGGTATCTACTGATGAGCTCTCCTTTGTCTACACCCATTCAGCATTGTTCACAACCTCTTAAGCCAGCCCCCCCCCCCTAAAAAAAACTAGTTAAGGGTTCACATGTGAGGTCATGTGCTAAACAGTGAGTAGTGTAGTAAATAATAAGACTAAAAGTGGTAGTAGCCTACAATAAGGAGCACTTCCAGGTAAACAGAAAGTGTCCAGATAAAAATATGTTAATAATGTTAGATGACACTTACCCAGACACACTTGTCTAAATTGATGGGTTGTGTGAAAGTAATGCTATAACCCCCAGCCACATCCAGTGGTGGAAAAAGTACTAAATGGTCATACTTGAGTAAAAGTATAAATCCTTTCAAATGCCTTATATTAAACCAGACGGCACAATTGTATTCTTTTTTTTTGTATATATATTTTTTACTTGACGGATAGCCAGGGGCACGCTCAGACCCAGTCTGAGGCCCTGAGCAGGTTTTCATAAAGGATCTCTGTACTTTGCTCTGTTCATCTTTCCCTCGATCCTCACTAGTCTCCCAGTCAGTGCTGCTGAAAAACATCCCCACAGCCTGATGCTGCCACCACCAAGCTTCACTATATGGATGGAGCCAGTGTTTCTCCAGATGTGACACTGCATTCAATCTTGGTTTCAGACAGAATCTTGCTTCCCATGGTCTGGATGTCTTTAGGTGCCGTTTGGCAAACTCCAAGAGGGCTGTCATGTGCCTTCTACTGAAGAGTGGCTTCTGTCAGGCCCCAATCATAAAAGGCCTGATTGGTGAAGTGCTGCAGAGATGGTTGTCCTTCTGGAAGAATCTCCCAGCTCCAGAGGAACACTTGGAGCTGTCAGAGTGATAGTCAAGTTCTTGATCACCTCCCTGACCAAGGCCCTTCTTCCCCCAGGTTTCTCAGTTTGGCCGGGCAGCCAGCTCTAGGAAGAGCCTTGGTTCCAAATTATCATTTAATGGAGATCACTGTGGGACTACAATGCTGCAGGAATGTTATGGTAACCTTCCCCAGATCTGTGCCTAGACCCAATCCTTTCCTCAAAGCTCTAGACATTTCCTTTAACCTCATGGCTTGGTTTTTGCTCTGACATGCAGTGAACTGTGGGAACTTAGGTGTGCCTTTTCCAAATAATGTGCAATCAATACCACAGGTGGACTCCAAGTTGTAGAAACAGGATGCACCAGAGCTCAATTGCAAATACTATTGCAAGGGATTTGTTGCAAAGAAGATGTCTAAACCCATTTTCACATCGTTGACAGTCAAACCAAGTGTAGAGTATCCAAAATATTTAATTAATTTTATAAGTCTAACTTGTTTAAGTCAAGGGGTCTGAATACTTCCCAATGTTACGCCTTGCCACAGAAGTTGGTATAAGTGCCATTTGAAAACTGCATGGATTTCTGTGGTGACCCATTAACAGATTTTGCCCAACAGTTCTAGCAAAAATTGCCCTTTGCTAAGCAGCCAATAGAAAACTCTGTAAGGCACACAATTGTTAACCAGTCATTTGAGAAAGACCTTCTGCATTGGATTTGTAAGACAGACGGAAAAGCCAATGAATGCCAAGCTTTGGAATTGACAGAATAAGTCAGTTATATTAAATGTCATATTTTATTGTACAAGGACATTAAATATTAATCATGACAAACACATTTCAAAGCTTTATTGAACCTGACATACAAAGAGATCTAAAAGCATCACTGACTTACATAAGTCACATGTTCACAATATAAAATTCAATAAGTTTATCACAAGTGTAGGCTACATCAAGCCTCTGACAAAGTATCCATTGCAGTTGCAGGATTAAGAATAGCACTGTTAAGGACATAAGTGCCACAGATCAGACAAATATAGGCTGTTATTTTCCAATGCACCTCAAACAGTTGCTGATTTCCCCAGGCACAGCCAAAATGTACACAAGTTAAACTCTGCTGTCTGAAATCAGGAACAGTGGGACCAAGTGAAGCAAAGGAGTAGGGGCGTTTCTTGATATCAAGTCACACCCATTGACGCGCACCACTGGTCCGTGGCCATGTAGTTCACGTTGGGGACAACAGTATCTAAAACTAACCCTTTACATCATTCTCCTAACCTGGCACACCAAGTCACCTACCCGGCCACGTTAATTATCCTTACCTGCCATGTAAACAAATGTCAAGAAACGGTCTCAACACCTTAACAGACAAATTCAGGGTGTTTTACCAGGAAAAGCAGGCACCAATGTGCTTCTCCTGATATCCAGAAACCCCATTAATTACAGGCTGCAATTACACAATATTGAGTCAAAGAATAGAGTTTAATAGAGCCTCATGGCCTACCTCCATGGAGGCAACAGCCAGGTCACTAAAGAAACACTGCAAAATCAGACATCTTTCCAGGTAAACAGAATGTCAGGAAATTACTTCAAAATTGGCCACAAGGGGCAGCGGTGAGCACTATTACCATGAATTAGTCATGTGTTCAATCCCAGTGCCAGGCACTTTAAATGACTTAACCCTATCCCAAACCTTACCCATTTGTGAATTAATGCATATGGACAAATGTCCCATTCTGTAGTGAGACAGCTTGTTGCCAAGCCATGGGCTTGTCCAGTGAGCAGAGTGTAGGCCTACGGTTTGAAGCAGCCAGGAGGTGCGAGCACAAAGAAAAGTGTTTTTGCCCGTGCCACCGAATCCCACAGCTTAGGTGCACAAATGGCTGCCTTCCAAGAAGGAATGTGCTCTTTGTAAAACATTTGCACATCTAGACTGCCGATGTTAGTCTTGGTTTTTGTTCAGTGCAGATGAACCCTCTAGAAGCAGCCCTGTAGGAGCGAGCCCACCACAGGGATGAGGAGCGTGAATACACTGGACTGCAAGGTCACACTGGCTCCTTGAGGAATGGAGACGTTCGTGGTACTGACGTTCGTGGTACTGACGTTCGTGGTACTGACGTTCGTGGTACTGACGTTCGTGGTACTGACGTTCGTGGTACTGACGTTCGTGGTACTGACGTTGAGCGTCGAGGAACTCGTGAAGTCAGCTTTGGTCACATTCGTAGGAAGGGACTGTGTGGTAGTGTTTTGCGCATGGACCTAAAACAAGAGCAGAGGGGCACGTCACTGACTGGGCATTGGCCAGATGGGAGAAACATAAAAAGTTTCAAACATTTCACAATAGGGACAATACATCTAATCACTTCAGTCCAACTCATTTCAAAGAGCAAAAACACATGCGTAAAGTTTAGATTTAGGCACACAGAAATGGGTGTGGCATAAGACAATCCTATGGCAATATGTTTTAACATAATGTATTTAAATTAATACGCATGTTATTGGTGTTGAGTGGCATCACCTTTTGGGAAATGAGTTTCCCTAGTCTAGGCCTATAGGGTGACGGACAATATCCTGCAGTTGAATTTCGCAGGGGAGAGAAAATAGTCGCTCTCAAATTACATAAACCTATCTGAAGTCATTTCACGTCAAGACTATCTGAAAGGAGGCATTACGGTGTCATGTCTCTTGACTCAAATTATGGCACTAGGTCGCCAAATATTCTAAATGACTAACTGAAAACATCTGGAGGCCAATTAACCGCGCCAACATTAGTTTGTCAATGAGAAAATACAACATTTAGATTGAAACCGTAAAAAAAAAAACGGAATAGCCATTTTGAATGTTGCACCTGTTGAAATGCCTTTACTTTCCAGAATGGGTAGGTAGGTAACGTTATCCTAATGAAAACTGAGTAAACTTCAAATCAAACATGCAACGAGTTTTGTTAGAAGAAACGCTCTTACCTGTGATGAAAAAAGCATGGCAAGGAGAAGGAATCCAATGTAAACGGTCGTCATTTTGTTGGCTGTCTCTGTTCCAATTATGTACGGTGTGACTGCTTTGTCTATGGCTTTTCTCACTGCGAATGACTGCAGTATAAATGCAGGGGATTTTTATAACCCCCACCGATTGTGACGTCGGGTCAACAGTGCGAATCCCCAAAACCAACTGCCTATCCAGTCTCCCTGTCCCCCTATTCATAGAGATAGATAGAGGACTCTAGTCCCCCAAGCGCTATTAAGGACTTTCACAATTTTTAAGTAGTCAACTGGGAGGGACATCCTATAGGTTATGGAAGGATCACTTAATTCTATACAGGTCGGCAGGCGGGATCAGCCAATAAATTAATGTATTTCAGTTCACGCCATTCCAACATTGCTCATCCTAATATTTATATATTTCTCAACTCTATTCTTTTGATTTGTGTGTGTTGTTGTGAATTCTTTAGATTTGTGTGTGTTGTTGTGAATTGTTAGATATTACTGCACTGTTGGAGCTAGGATCACAAGTGTTTCACTACACCACATCTGCTAAATATGTGTATGTGACCAATGAAATTTGATTTGATTTCATGAGCAAACATTACATAACTGCAGGTGGCAGTATATCTCCAACCTTGGCTTTTTGTTCAAACATCACACTCCTGGTGGCAGTACGCACGCACCCTTTATGTTTACTTGCCAACTCAGAAGTAGTAGTTTAAGAACATTGACTACTTCAAAATGGAGATGGCCTCAATGGTGCTGCCTGTGCTTTCACAGATGCCATAATGGGACAATGATGGGATGTCTATTTAACTTTATGAGTTTATTTGAAACCTCCCATAAACCACACCACGGATGCTGCATTCATAACCAAGTGGGAATCCACATGAACGCCCCTCCAACTTGTAATTACAAGCGGAAACTTGTCTATAATTCCCTGAGCTCCAATTTCTTCCACATGCAGACCTCTGATGCCATGTACTTAGGAAATTACCTTGATAAATGTAACTATAATTTGTTTGCGATTATGATAGCGGCAGCCTACCTTTAGTTTATGGTTGACACAGTTTATTGGCCATTAGCCAAACGAATTCAAAGCATGTGAATGCATCCAACTGGTGACTACGACTTCACAACTGGTAATTACCACATTCACACTTGATTATGAATTCCGCATTAGGCCTCTTCCTTTACATCTTAGGGTGTGACATCAGTAACACAAATGGCCTGCATTTTTTATTTAACGGTCAGTGAATATTATAACAGGTTTATCATTTGAAAAGCTTGATACCATTATACATTTACATTTACATTTAAGTCATTTAGCAGACGCTCTTATCCAGAGCGACTTACAAATTGGTGCATTCACCTTATGACATCCAGTGGGACAGTCACTTAACAATAGTGCATCTAAAACTTAGGGGGGGTGGGGTGAGAGGGATTACTTAACCTATCCTAGGTATTCCTTAAAGAGGTGGGGTTTCAGGTGTCTCCGGAAGGTGGTGATTGACTCCGCTGTCCTGGCGTCGTGAGGGAGTTTGTTCCACCATTGGGGGGCCAGGGCAGCGAACAGTTTTGACTGGGCTGAGCGGGAGCTGTACTTCCTCAGTGGTAGGGAGGCGAGCAGGCCAGAGGTGGATGAACGCAGTGCCCTTGTTTGGGTGTAGGGCCTGATCAGAGCCTGGAGGTACTGAGGTGCCGTTCCCCTCACAGCTCCGTAGGCAAGCACCATGGTCTTGTAGCGGATGCGAGCTTCAACTGGAAGCCAGTGGAGAGAACGGAGGAGCGGGGTGACGTGAGAGAACTTGGGAAGGTTGAACACCAGACGGGCTGCGGCGTTCTGGATGAGTTGAAGGGGTTTAATGGCACAGGCAGGGAGCCCAGCCAACAGTGAGTTGCAGTAATCCAGACGGGAGATGACAAGTGCCTGGATTAGGACCTGCGCCGCTTCCTGTGTGAGGCAGGGTCGTACTCTGCGGATGTTGTAGAGCATGAACCTACAGGAACGGGCCACCGCCTTGATGTTAGTTGAGAACGACAGGGTGTTGTCCAGGATCACGCCAAGGTTCTTGGCGCTCTGGGAGGAGGACACAATGGAGTTGTCAACCGTGATGGCGAGATCATGGAATGGGCAGTCCTTCCCGGGAGGAAGAGCAGCTCCGTCTTGCCGAGGTTCAGCTTGAGGTGGTGATCCGTCATCCACACTGATATGTCTGCCAGACATGCAGAGATGCGATTCGCCACCTGGTCATCAGAAGGGGGAAAGGAGAAGATTAATTGTGTGTCGTCTGCATAGCAATGATAAGAGAGACCATGTGAGGTTATGACAGAGCCAAGTGACTTGGTGTATAGCGAGAATAGGAGAGGGCCAAGAACAGAGCCCTGGGGGACACCAGTGGTGAGAGCGCGTGGTGAGGAGACAGATTCTCGCCACGCCACCTGGTAGGAGCGACCTGTCAGGTAGGACGCAATCCAAGCGTGGGCCGCGCCGGAGATGCCCAACTCGGAGAGGGTGGAGAGGAGGATCTGATGGTTCACAGTATCGAAGGCAGCCGATAGATCTAGAAGGATGAGAGCAGAGGAGAGAGAGTTAGCTTTAGCAGTGCGGAGCGCCTCCGTGATACAGAGGAGAGCAGTCTCAGTTGAATGACTAGTCTTGAAACCTGACTGATTTGGATCAAGAAGGTCATTCAGAGAGAGATAGCGGGAGAGCTGGCCAAGGACAGCACGTTCAAGAGTTTTGGAGAGAAAAGAAAGAAGGGATACTGGTCTGTAATTGTTGACATCGGAGGGATCGAGTGTAGGTTTTTTCAGAAGGGGTGCAACTCTCGCTCTCTTGAAGACGGAAGGGACGTAGCCAACGGTCAGGGATGAGTTGATGAGCGAGGTGAGGTAAGGGAGAAGGTCTCCGGAAATGGTCTGGAGAAGAGAGGAGGGGATAGGGTCTCTCCTCCTCAGAGTTTATCACGGTTGTCCTCCCTGAATGTGATGGGGACATTTTCTACAATAGTAGGCCTATAGGTAGTCTAACTTATTATGTTCAAAATAAAATATAATTTGCCTGATAAATGGCAACAACAAAAAATACTCTCATATATCGACCTCTTCTGGTAAATATAAACTATTTACCACAATACTATGTCATTCATATGTCCCTTCAGTAGTGAATTGAAGAATGGTCAGATGACGTGAATGCTACGCTACAGGACTGTTTTGCTAGTGTTACCCTTTCTATGAGCTTATAATATAAACTAGAACACGAAAGGTACTGTTTACTCTACTTTTAATCATGTCAACACAAGTAACAGCCGTTTACAGCACTTTTTATTCATTTTTCTTCCTCTCCCCAATTCACTTAAACTATATTTCTTTATTACCCATGGGTTTCACCAGTGTACCCCCTAGTGGCTGGAATACAACTGTATTAAGCCCCTTAAAACACCCCCCCCCCTGCAAAAACGAAATGTTGGCCCAAATATTTCACTGGCCTCAAAACAAACACAGAGGATCTATGTTCTGGTCTTGAGAACACCAGGGAAAACTGGGCTAACAGCCATATAACTATATAGACATGCCCAGCTTACCTTTATGGGCAAAGACGCAACCCCCACTAAATATTATCGCACATGGATTAGTAAAAGTAAACAAGAAAATATATACACCTCTGAGCATCTCTAGTTTGTATCCTGATAAGAGCTTGGCAGCCTTAAAGTGTTATAGGTTAGAATGTCTCTGGGCCTCCTTTGCCAGGCTGAACGGCGGGGCAAGGTCATGGGTGACCCCAATGAATCAGTGTCCACTTCGTCATGAGATGATTGAGTCTCTGAGCCTTCAGCTGTTTCCATATTTACCCCCTCCTCTCCAGGCTCTCCCTGAGGACTGGTTGGCACTCCTTCACAGTGAAGTTTCTATCAGTCTGACCACGTTTCTCAATATTATCTGATACTAGCTGTGTGCTACTCTGTCGGCTCTCTTCATCCCTACGTGGCCTGTTGATGACTACTGGATAAGAATCCTCATCTGAGCTCTCAGACTCAGCGCTCTCTGCATTTTGCTGATTTTGCAACAGCTCACTTTGTTGAGGTTGGTGATGATCCCCTTCCTCTTCATCAGAATCCTCTTCCAGGTCTTCTTCTTTGGGGGCGTGGATTGCCTAAAGATGACCTGTTGGGGAGGGCTCACCCTCACCACGTTGGGCATGTCCCCTTGAAGCGGTTGTTAGAGTGCGTGCGTGGTTGACTATGTAGCCCTCCAGTCGCTGTATCTGCCGTCGTGGATGCTGACATTACTATTACTTTAAATAATTAACAATAACAATTTATATTAAGAGAAAAACAACAGACCATAATTCCTCTCAGGAGAATTAACATTAGGCCTACCGATACACCAACTGGTAAGCTAATCACATAATGGTAAAAAATGGTAAGAGAACTGGTGAATAATGTTAACACTCTACAAACAAATTACTTGTATTTACATATAACAATAACAACAGGAATATTATAAACGTGAAATATTTGGTCAAAAGCAATGTTTCTCCCTGCAAAGGAAAAATGGTGTGGTCTCGGCCAAAGCCAACTGAAAACTAAGAAAAAAAAAATCAGTTTCTAATCTACCAATTGGCTGCCATGGGGAATAATCCAATACTAATTGGTAAAACATGAAAAACAACAGAGTTTACCAGAATCTCTAAATAAAAAATACTGGCAGATCAATCAATTATCCTTGTAGATCTAATTCAATTTAGCCCAATCACTTGAATGCCCCTACAACTCATAATTACCAGTGGGTAACGCGTCTATCATCCCTGAGCCCCGACTTCTCCCACATGCTGACCACTGACATCACCTGTTAAGGAAATAACCTTGATAAAGGCATTTTCGGGGGAGCCAAGATGGCGTCGCTGTGAGAGGGAGCATTTTCTCTCTTGTCCAAGCAACTTTGAGGGTTAGGTGGTTAACAGTCTCATTTTTTGTTTTGAACGCTCATCCAACTCGGAATTCCAACTCAGAAACTCTGGCATCTTTCTCATACCTGATGTCATGATTTGACCTCGTTTTTTCCCCACTTCACCGGATTAACAGACACAATCAGTCACCATGCAATCCTTTGGCTGTACATTTCTGTGGAGATTTATTTTGGTGAAAAGCAGGGTTCGATTTGAGGGGGTATGTGAGGATATAGGCCGAACCCTTGTTATAGAGACGGGCAAAAAGCATATGTGAATGACCAGCTCAAATCAGTCTTATGAAGCTAAATTTGAAATGTTTTTTTTTTACATTGGATAAAAGCAGAGACTCGGACCTACGAAATTGTATGTTATACACTGCATTTTGAGGAACAATGGGAAAGTAATTCTGCTTTGAAAGTTGATAAACTTGTAAACTCACTTTTGAGAAAAGGGCCTTTGAAAGTTTAGGTAAAATAGAACTGTTTGGCCATAATGATCATCGTTATGTTTGGAGTAAAAAAGGGGAGACTTGCAAGCCGAAGAACACCATCCCAACCGTGAAGCACGGGGGTGGCAGCATCATGTTGTGGAGGTGTTTTGCTGCAGGAGGGACTGGTGCACTTCACAAAATAGATTGCTTCATGAGGTAGGAAAATTATGTGGATAGACTGAAGCAACATCTCAAGACATCAGTCAGGAAGTTAAAACTTGGTCGCAAATGGATCTTCCAAATGGATAATGACCCCAAGCATACTTCTAAATTTGTGGCAAAATGGCTTAAGGACAACAAAGTCAAGGTATTGGAGTGGCCATCACAAAGCCCTGACCTCAAACCTATAGAACATTTGTGGGCAGAATTGAAAAGAAGGAGGCCTACAAACCTGACTCAGTTACTCCAGCTCTGTCAGGAGGAATGGGCCAAAATTCACCCAACTTATTGTGGGAAGTTTGTGGAAGGCTACCCGAAACGTTTGACCTAAGTTAAACAATTTAAAGGCAATGCTACCAAATACTAATTGAGTGTATGTAAACTTCTGAAACACTGGGAATGTGATGCTCGAATTAAAAACTGAAATAACTCATTCTCTCTACTATTATTCTGACATTTCACATTCTTAAAATAAAGTGGTGATCCTAACTGACCTAAGACAGGGATTTTGTGAAAAATTGTGAAAAACTGAGTTTAATTGTATTTGGCTAATGTGTATGTAAACATCTTAGCCAAATACATTTAAACTCAGTTTTTCACAATTTCTGACATTTAATCCTCGTAAAAATTCCCTGTTTTAGGTGTTTGTGTCCTGGGTGGCATCCTCATAATATTACTGCATTGTCCTCTGCATAGTTGTTGATGAAATTCACCACTCACAGCAAGTCCTCATGCTTCTGGTGTAACCAGCAAGCCTTAGCTTGGGGTCTTTTATTTAGACATGTAATTTTAACATTACCTAAATAAAAAAATGAAATAAAATCCCAATCAATAGAGTAACGTTAGCAAGCCAGCTATCTAACCTCCGCTAACGTTAGCTAGCTAACAGCAAGCTTTCACCTGGGGTCTTTTTGTTTAGACATTTAACATTAGCTAGCTAAAAAATGAACTAAATCCCAATTCATAAGAGTAACGTTAGCAAGCCAGCCGTCTAACCTCAGCTAACGTTAGCTAGCTAACAGCAAGCTTTAACTTTGTGTCTTTTGTTTAGGCATGTAACGTTTTTACCTAAATCAGGGATTTCCTCATCGTCTGATTCATTTTCAGAGTAAGAGTCATCATGGCATGATCGTCCTCCAGAAAGTAGTGCATCACAACTTTTTCCAACTGACTTTTGTCAATAGTGCCTGATAAATTCATAAACTGAACAAGTTCCACAGACATATGACTAACAGAAATTGAATAATGTGTCCCGGAAGAAAAGGGGGGGTCAAAATCAAAAGTAACAGTCAGTATCTGGTGTGGCCACCAGCTGCATTAAGTACTGCAGTGCATCTCCTTCTCATGGACTGCACCAGATTTGCCAGTTCTTGCTGTGAGATGTTACCCCACTCTTCCACCAAGGCACCTGCAAGTTCCCAGACATTTCTGGGGGGAATGGCCCTTGCCCTCACCCTCGATCCAACAGGTCCCAGACGTGCTCAATGGGATTAACATCCGGGCTCTTCGTTGGCCATGGCAGAACACTGACATTCCTGTCTTGCAGGAAATCACGCACAGAACGAGCAGTATGGCTCATGGCATTGTCATGCTGGAGGGTTATGTCAGGATGAGCCTGCAGGAAGGGTACCACATGAGGGAGGAGAATCTTCCCTTTAACGCACAGCATTGAGATTGCCTGCAATGACAACAAGCTCAGTCCGGTGATGCTGTGACACACCGCCTCAGACCATGACAGACACTCCACCTCCAAATCGATCCCACTCCAGAGTACAGGCCTCGGTGTAACGCTCATCAGTGAAGAGCACTTTTTGCCAGTCCTGTCTGGTCCAGGGACGGTGACTTTGTGCCCATAGGCGACGTTGTTGCTGGAGATGTCTGGTGAGGACCTGACTTACAACAGGGTGGAAAAATGCACAAAATGTTTCTTGAATTTAACATAGAAATGCTTCCAAAAATATGCTGAAATGCGTTGCAAATAGTCATCCATGATTCAAATCATATTTTGAAAGAGGAAGCAAAATATTAAACATGTTCTCTTTTCAGTTTCCTCTATATAGACAGAATGATGATAACTTAAGGATTTCTTACCTAATAATAATAATAATAATGTAAAATGAACAACTTTACAGAAAGACCTGTATGAAGGCCAACTCATAGAAGAGGAACTTTGAGGCAATAAAATATTTTCAGTATGGAAAAACACGAGGGCTTGATGGTATATGAGTATAGGTATATCAGACCTTTTTTTATGTACTCAAAGATGCATTATTGGCATGTTTTAATTACACCTACAAAAATATGAATGAAATACATCCACAGGT
The DNA here is from genome assembly GCF_021184085.1 of Oncorhynchus gorbuscha. Classification (NCBI taxonomy): domain Eukaryota; kingdom Metazoa; phylum Chordata; class Actinopteri; order Salmoniformes; family Salmonidae; genus Oncorhynchus; species Oncorhynchus gorbuscha. The sequence goes on along the minus strand of NC_060189.1, from coordinate 16,865,406 downwards.
ACACCTCCAATTGACTCAAATTATGTCAATTAGCCTATCAGAAGCATCTAAAGCCATGACATAATTTTCTGGAATTTTCCAAGCTGTTTAAAGGCGTAGTCAACTTATTATATGTGAACTTCTGACCCAATGGAATTGTGATACAGTGAATTTAGTTAAATAATCTGTCTGTAAACATCGTTGGAAAAATTACTTATGTCATGCACAATGTAGATGTCCTAACCGACTTGCCAAAACAAACTATAGTTTGTTAACAAGAAATTTGTGGAGTGGTTGAAAAACAAGTTTTAATGACTCCATCCTAAGAGTATGTAAACTTCCAACTTGAACTGAAATATTCAACAATTACTTGAAACAATTGAACATTATGAAACAAAGATACCAGGCCTGGTCTTTAAAGGAGATTTTTAAAACGCATTTGATAAAGTACGACTAGAATTGATATATATATATGCCTGGATTACTTTAATTTTGTTGAATCTCTTATACAAATGGGTGTAAGTAATGTACAGCAACCCCAGATGTAAAATAGTATATAATGGTTACTTCTCAGAAAGTATTGAGCTTTTAAAAGGAGTAAAACAAGGTTGTCTGTTGTCTCTATATATATTTATGGCCATTGAAATGCTAGCCATTCAAATTTGATCCAACAAGAACATTAAGGGGTTAGAAATCCAGGCGATAAAAACAAATGTCAATGTATGCCGATGACTCAAGTTCTTAAGACCGCAAACGGGATCCCTGCACAGTCTCATGGAAGATCTTGATCACTTTTCTGAAAACCTAATGAGAAGAGTACATATGTATTGGTTTGTTAAAACAGCATTTACTAATAAAATGGGTGGTGAAGTAGACATACTTGGTATTCAAATCTCAAAAAATATTAATGAACTTACCATAGTCAATTTCAATAGAAAGTTTGCAAAAATTGAAATGATTCTGCAAACAGAGGTGTTCGATAAAGTACAACTTGTCTATTAATGGGGGGAATCACATTTATGAACTCTTGTCCTATAACAGTTTAATGGTGCTGCCTACTCCAGAATCCTTTTTTAATCATATGAGCAATAAAAGTTATTTGGAATCCTAAGCCAGACAAAATTATGTGTCTATTTATATAATGAATGTGTGTTGGGGGCTAAAATTAAATATGAATGCTTTAAACCTCACTAAAAGCTTCACTCATGCAGAAATTATACTTAAAGCCAAAATGGTTCTCCAGTAGGTTAAGGGTCATCCTTTATTAATTGCCTTTATACAGACTACAACTTCTCATTTCCCGAATAATTAAAAATTCAATTTTGGAACCCTGGTGAAACTGAGATGATTGCAACACGCTGTGTGCCGTGTAGAAAGCCCATTCTGTGGCCTAACACTGAGCCATTGTTGCTTTTAGACATTTCAGCGCCACCATAACACTTAATCAGGGCAGCTATAGTAGGAAAGAAAATGAAGACTTCTCGGCAAGGTGGTATCCGAGGACAGTGACACATTCAAAGTCACTGAGCTCTTCAGTACAGGTAATTCTGCTGCCAAGTTGATTTTTTTAGACTGCATGCATGGTGGCTGAACTAGCCAATCCACCAATTTGAAGGTTTGTCTACATACTTCTGGCCATGTTGCGTAGCAGCCTTTATGTAGACCTACAGTCAGTGTCACGAAAATAAAGCTTGAGCCATCAGCCACAAGAGTCTCACAGCCAGCCAAAGACCAAAAGTCATTTTAGTTGATGGGAAAAAGTGCTCAAGTCTTATTTCTACACCATGCTAAAGTATGGACTTCCATTTGACAGTAAACAAGTTTCAGAATTGACAGGTAGTTTTATTAATTTTATTGTACAACATTGAATATTAATTGTAAATGTCTTAGCTTTATTAAATCTGGCAATACAAAATAAAGCTAAGCATATTACATCACCGCTTAACAGTTAAAACCAAAAGTCGAGAACATATAAAATGTAGCTATTCTACAAATCACAGGAGTACATCAAGCCTTTGACAAAGTATACATTGCAGTTTCAGGAGTAGAAATAGCAAGTGTGAAGTGACTAGCTGGTTAACAGTGAGAGGCAGTTGTGTTCAGATGGTCACTGGTTCAAACCCAGGTTGGAGCTTGGACTCAAGTGCCAGAGATAAGACAAAAATAGGTTAAATTAGTTACAGAACGCATCTCAACCAACATATGCAGTTGATTTCCCCGGGCACAGCAAACATTTAGCTTCAGACGTTACAAAACAGTCCAAAACGACAGCCTGCTGTCTGGACACTGGAACCAACAGAGTCAAAAAGCAGAGTTCAGTACATCCTCATGGCCTGCTACCATTGAGGGGACCATACCATAGGGCCAGTAAGCAGGGAGTGTATGCCTGCCTATACTGGGTTGAAATAGCCAGGGAGGTGTGATCCAAATAATTCCCATCAGTAGAAAGGTGTTCTGTTCCGCCGATTGTATTTGCGGCAGTGTGTTTAGTGCAGATGAACCCTATAAGCGGCCCTGTAGGAGCGAGCCCGCCAACATGAGAATGAGCAGGGTAAACGCACTGGACTGCAAGGACACGCAGGCTCCTTTGGGAATGGTGATGTTGGTGGTAGTGACAACATCGGGTACCTTGGTCATATTGGAACGTGCGCCGCCATTAACTTTGGTAGTGTTCACAGTCATCGCCGGGGACCTTGTTGTAGGCCTACGCCTAATGTTTTGTGAGAAGACCTGAAACATGAGCATAGGGACGAGTCAGTGGCAACAAATTTCACGTATAGAAAAAAAAATCATTTTCCCAATATAAATCTCACTTTCGTCCGACCAATTTAAAAACGCAAAAAAAAGTGTGAAGTTACCCTATGGCAGGCAATATGTTTATTTGAGAATGTACAATTACGTGCCATCACCTTATGAAAGAGGCAGTTTTCCCCATAAATTGCCTTTATATCTTGAATTCGGTATCTGAAAGCATTACCGTTTGACATTGCGCTCGTCTCAAATTATTAAAGGCAAGTTAGATTAAACATTCTAGTCAGACAGGAAACACCCGAGGCCAATTATCCACGTCATCATTAGCGTGTCACTGAGAACGCGTCTATTTGTAAACTATATGGAATAGCCTATGCTATCAGAATGCCTAGCCTACTCTCCAGAATGTTGGATAGGCCTAACGTCAGTGTAATTAAATAAAGTGTACATTTCACAAACCAAACATTGCAAATCATTTCAGAAAAAAAAATCTTACTTGTGATAACTGTATGGCAAGGAGAAGGAAGCCAATGTAAGTGATCACCATTTTAGTCATGTTGTCAGGTTCTTTCTTAGCCTCAATTAGGTGAGTAGCGTAACCTGTCTGTCTATGACTATTTCCCCCACTCACGGTAAATGAGTAGAGTGTAAATCCAGGTGATTTTATACCCACACTGATTGTGACTTCAGGTCAACAGGGTTCGTCCCCATAACCACCTGTCTAGTTTGCCCCTCCAATGGAAACCTACAATTTACCCCAAGCCTCCCATAAAACATGGTTTCTAAAACTTGGTCCTGGCCTTTCAATTAGGACATAGACAACCAGGTGAGGGGAGTTCCTTGCTAATTAGTGTAGCGACTCTATTTCAACAATCAAATACAAGGGAGGTGCGAAATGAGGTTGACACGTGCTTTACAGCGTCTTTGATTTACTGTCAGCAATTAAAATAATAACCTTTGTGTTTTTAATCACTGTCTTTTTTAGGCCTATATATCACGGTCAGTGAATATGCCTATTAATTCACAAGTTTCTAATTTGAAGAGCTTGATACTATTATGATCTCTCCTCAGAGTTTATCACCTGTTGTCCTCCCTGAACATAATGGGGGCATTTTCTACACTAGGCCTATAGGTAGTTGATGATGTTGAAAATATTGGCTATTATGTTATATCCTGATGATAAATGTCAAATGTTTTACACAAAAACAGGTCTAGCGGTAAATATGAACTATCTACCACAATGACAACTAATTTGGCCTTTACATGTTCGATGCACTGTTGAGAGCTACATCCTGAGGGGCTCGTGCTGATTGTATGGAGATTGTGACAGCCGGTTAAATGGCGTCCCTTGGCAATGCAAGAACAAGATGTTTGTCAGGAGAAGTGCAGTCTTATCACAAGGAGAGTAATACTTGGAATATGGAGGAGGAATGGAGGGAAAAAGAGAGTGAGAGAGAGAGGGAGGAAGAGGGTGAGCTTGGGTCAGTTAAATGATGGGAAAAAAGATGGTTTGTTAAAGAAGAATGGTAGAAAGTTTAAGCAGAGAGAGTTGGACAGGAGGAGAAGTGAGTGAGGGCGAAGTATTGGAGGTGGTAGGTGTGAGGAAGTTGTCGGGGCCCGAGGCTTGCACGGAGGGTCAGGATAAAGATTAGTCTGTGAAGTTTTTGGAAAAAGTGGACCCTTGCCTATTGACTGATCCATTTGAGGTTTCAGGGTCAATGAAAACAGAGTTGGTGGCTGTGGAATTGGTGAGGGCAACCAAAGTTGTATTGTCGTCATTTGTATGTATTACTGCTGGTCAGAGGGAGCAGGCACTCTGTGTTAAATGAAAGGGGGCAAGAGATGTGAATGGTTTTGCTCTCAAAAATAAGGTGCCATTGAGAGGAGTCATTACTGGGGTAGCGGTAAATGTGAAAGCTGACCAACTGAAGGGGAAGATTCCCGGTGTTTGTGATGCTTGTCGTTTGGTGCGACGCAGACAGGGTGGCATGTGTGGAGAAACAGAAATCATTGTCTGTTCTTTTGAGTTTTGTTGAGTCTTTGCCCAACAGTGATGTTAGGATATATAAATGATCCTGTATGAGCTTTTATGCCGACTACATTACGTTGTTACAGGTGTCAAGCTTAGGGGCATGTGGCAGCAGTCTGTAGGAGGGAGGTTCCTAGGTGTGAGAAGAGTGCAGAAGGGCATGAGACAAAGGAATGTGTAACATTGGGGAAAGTAGTGGTATGTGTTAATTGTAGGGGTGCCCATGGGGCTAGGGATCAGAAATGTCCCATGCGAGAGAGGCAGGTTGAGGTTTCCAGGGATAGAGTAGTACAGAAGTTGTCATATGCTGAGGCAGTGAAGAAAGTAGAAAAAGATTTGGTCAAGGGGGAGGGATCTGAGAGGAGTGGTGTGAGTAGTAGATCTGTACCAGTACAGAGGGAGGGATCCTGAGAGGAGTGGTGTGAGTAGTAGATCTGTACCAGTACAGAGGGAGGGATTCTGAGAGGAGTGGTGTGAGTAGTAGATCTGTACCAATACAGAGGGAGGGATCCTGAGAGGAGAGGTGTGAGTAGTAGATCTGTACCAGTACTGAGGGAGGGATCCTGAGAGGAGTGGTGTGAGTAGTAGATCTGTACCAGTACAGAGCGAGGGATTCTGAGAGGAGTGGTGTGAGTAGTAGATCTGTACCAGTACAGAGCGAGGGATTCTGAGAGGAGTGGTGTGAGTAATAGATCTGTACCAGTACAGAGGGAGGGATCCTGAGAGGAGTGGTGTGAGTAGTAGATCTGTACCAGTACAGAGGGAGGGATCCTGAGAGGAGTGGTGTGAGTACTAGATCTGTACCAGTACAGAGGGACGGATCCTGAGAGGAGTGGTGTGAGTAGTAGATCTGTACCAGTACAGAGGGATGGGCCAACAAGTGATATATGTTTCAGTAAGATTGGACTTTTGGCATTTCTAGTAATGGTTATCAACTGTACAACAGTGATGGAACGTAAGTCGCAGAAAATACAGTTTGTGGTTGCAGCTGCGGAGAGGTATTTGTGTGTGCGAGACACAGGGTGGGTCAAGTGGTTGTGTCCATCCTTTCAGGCTGTTGGCCTGAAGTAGGACTAAATGCATTTAAATAGTGGAGTATGGCATTTATTATTATTTTTGTTTGTGTAGTGTTAGATGGTAGGGTATTTTTTATATTTTTTTATTTTATATATAAAAAAACACATTTAAGCAAAGTATAAGGGAGTTATACTCCAGTTTAGTAGGTGGCGGTAATGCAAAATTTATTGGATGCCAACAACCGTTGAACCTAATCGAAGAAGACAACTAATTTGTCCTTTCACAGTGTCCGTAGTAGTGTGTTACGTCCAGTACTTCCGGAAAACAAGAAAAAAGCGATCCAATGCTCTAAGAGGTCGCAATCAGATCGATCACAACAACAAACCTGTTTTAGAATTTTGGTAGGTAGAATAGTACGAAGTGTTTGCCTCTCCATGCTGCTGTGCCGCATTTCAGCAGTGAGCCAGAGCGTAGCGAGATGGGGAACGAGTGTTCGGAGAGGCGCCCTTCTCCACCCCGCACTCTCCTTCAACACCAGCCGTTGTCAAAATGTCAGCTCCACCGAAGGTACGGTTCACCCTGCAGCCGCCCAGGGTGCCGGGCCGTACCGCGACAGTGTGTTGCTTCCCCGTACTGAATTCCCCATGAAACTAACCGGACAGAATCTCATAGACCGGGAGGTACAGATACAACAGGTAAGACGAGTGCTCTCGTCTCGCATGCTAATGTCATACTAACTAGATAGCTTACCAGTGGGCCACATGTTTCGAAACGGGTGTGTGTGACCGATTGCTAAAGAATGTCAGATAAACAAACAAGAGGTTTACTAACCACTGCAATACTCATTTTGGTTAGCTAACTAACCTTTCTCAATGAGACTGTGTCTGAAATTCAGCTCTGTGCCTGTGTTATGACTATAGACTTGACAGTAATATGTCAGTGTATTGATTCTGTCTGTGTCTAGGAGTGTGGCTTTGCAGAACTCTACTCATGGCAGAGAGAGAGGAAGGCCAAGAAGGAATACTGTCTCCACGATGGCCCCCCATACGCCAACGGGGACCCACATGTGGGGCATGCCCTCAATAAGGTGTTGTTATTTGCTACATTTGACATTTTAGTCATTTAGCAGAGAATCCAGCTGTGCAATATTTCTCAACTGGACTTGAACCCAGAACAGAGATTAATCCTTGATGGCTCTCACTGGCAAGACAATGCCTTTATCATAATGATTCTTTGGTGTTGTGTGTTCCAGATCCTCAAAGACATCCAGAACCGCTTTGAGATGCTGAGGGGGAAACAGGTTCACTATGTCCCAGGCTGGGACTGCCATGGGCTGCCCATTGAGCTGAAGGCACTGGGAGAGCTGGGAACCAGTGGACTGAGCCCTCTGCAGATAAGACAGAAAGGTCAGTGGGGCAGGGAACAGACAGCTGATACATTACTGGTCACTTATTGTGGATGGATGGAACTGACTAGGTATCAAACCCAGGTCACCAGCGAGACCTAGCAAGGATTATGTTAGCCTATTGAGCTGAAAGTGTAGGCTGTTAAACGCGTAGGCATTCGCTTTTGGAGCTTACACAAATATTCAGGTCTCAGACAAGATTACTCATCACATGACTGTGGTTCACTGAAACACAAAAACAGCTCTGCCTATTGATTTAATAGAATCTGATATCCCCCTGTGTATGTGTGAGACCAGAAAATTAGCTGTGTCTGTTGATGAACTGTGGTCCCTCTGCTCTCCAGCTCGGGAGTTTGCGGAGGGGGCGATCGCTCGTCAGCGCGCTGCCTTCCAGCGCTGGGGTGTGATGGCGGACTGGGATAAGTGCTACTACACCTTTGATGGGACTTATGAGGCAGCTCAGCTTAAGGTCTTCCAGGACATGCACAGCAAGGTGGGATATATTCTATCAATTTGGGTCAGCCTGCCTCTCCAGAAGATCTGACACTCATTCTTTCGCTTACTCGCTCTCTCTCCCCCAGGAGCTAACTGTTTGTTCTTGTGTTGTAATTTCTAGGGTCTGATCTACCAGGACTACAAGCCAGTTTTCTGGTCTCCTTCCTCCAGGTAGGCAGCACTTAGTGGCTTCTGGATATAGTCTCTGCTACATAGCTCTTCCACATACTTTTGGCCATGCAGTGTATGTGGATACCCCTTCAAATTAGTGGATTTGGCTATTTCAGCCACACCCATTGCAGACAGGTGTATTTTATTTATTTAACTAGGCAAGTCAGTTAAGAACAAATTCTTATTTATTGACGGCCTAGGAACAGTGGGTTAACTGCCTTGTTCAGGGGCAGAAAAACACATTTTTACCTTGTCAGCTCTGGGATTCGATCTATCAACCTTCCGGTTACTAGACCAACGCTCTGACCACTAAGCTACCTTTCACCCAGTGTATACAAACGAGCACACAGCCATGTAATATAGACAGAGATTGGCTGTAGAATGGCCCGTACTGAAGAGCTCAGTTACTTTCAAAGTGGCACCTTTCCAACAAGTTAGTTTGTCAAATGTCTGCCCTGCTAGAGCTGCCCCGGTCAATTGTAAGCGCTGTTATTGTGAAGTGAAAACTTCTAGGAGCAACAACGGATCAGCCACGAAGTGGTAGACCACACAAGCTCACAGAACGGGACTGCCGAGTACTGAAGCGCATAGTGCGTAAAAATCATCTGTCCTCGGTTGTAACACTCACTACCGAGTTCCAAACTGCCTCGGGAAGCAGCGTCAGCATAAGGACTGTTCATCAGGAGCTTCATGAAATAGGTTTCCATGGCCAAGCAGCCACACACAAGCCTAATAGGTTTATGTTTAATTTATTTGCACAGAAAAAACAACTTATCGTCAACAATACAGATAAAAACATTTAAATAAAAATACGGTGTGCAGGTGTGGTCTGTAGCCCATGGGCTGATATGTAAACCACACCACAAAAAACTACTAATTCTATTTTGATTTATTTCACCTTTATTTAACCAGGTAGGCCAGTTGAGAACATGTTCTCATTTACAACTGCGACCTGGCCAAGATATTTATTTTGTTTTACCTTTATTTAACTAGGCAAGTCAGTTAAGAACAAATTCTTAATTTCAATGACGGCCTAGGAACAGGGGGTTAACTGCCTTGTTCAGGGGCAGAAAAACAGATTTTTACCTTGTCAGCTCTGGGTTTCGATCTTGCAACCTTTCGGTTACAAGTCCCACACTCTAATCACTAGGCTACCTGCCGCCCATGAAGATGAAGCGAAGCAGTGTGACAAAAACAACAACAGAGTTGCACATAAACAAACGTACAGTCAATAACACAAAATAAAATAAAAATAGAAACATCTATAGATCGGGAGGTAAGGCAATAAATAGGCCCTCGAGGTGAAAATAATTACAATTTAGCATTAATACTGGAGTGATAGATGTGCAGATGATGATGTGCAAGTAGAGATACTGGGGTGCAAAAGAGCAAGAGGGTAAATAATAATATGGGGATGAGGTAGTCAGGTGTGCTATTTACAGATTGGCTGTGTACAGGTTCAGTGATAGGTAAGCTACTCAGATGGCTGATGCTTAAAGTTAGAGAGGGATATGTAAGACTTCAGCTTCAGTGATTTTTGCAATTCGTTCCAGTCATTGCCAGCAGAGACCTGGAAGGAAAGGCGGCCAAAGGAAGTGTTGGCTTTGGGGATGACCAGTGCAATATACCTGCTGGAGCGCGTGCTACGGGTGGGTGTTGCTATGGTGACCCGTGAGCTGAAATAAGCCGGGGCTTTATCTAGCAAAGACTTATAGATGACCTGAAGCCAGTGGGTTTGGCGACGAATATGTAGCATACAGGTCGCAGTGTTGGGTAGTATATGGGGCTTTGGTGTCAAAACGGATGGCACTGTGATAGACTACATCCAGTTTGCTGAGTAGAGTGTTGAAGGCTATTTTGTAAATTACATTGCCGAAGTCGAAGATCAGTAGGATAGTCTGTTTTACGAGGGTATGTTTGGCAGCATGAGTGATCGACGCTTTGTTGGGCAATAGGAAGCCGATTCTAGATTTAATTTTGGATTGGAGATGCTTAATGTGAGTTTGGAAGGAGAGTTTACAGTCTAACCAGACACCTAGGTATTTGTAGTTGTCCACATATTCTAGGTCAGAACCTGCTAGTCGGGCGGGAGTGTGTGGGCAGCAATTTGTTGAAGAGCATGCACTTAGTTTTACTAGCAGTTAAATGCAGTTGGAGACCATGTTGTTGTAGTTGTTGAGTGTTGTATGGCGTTGAAGCTCGTTTTATTTATTTTTTAGCACAGTCTCCAAAAAGGGCCAGATGTATACAGAATGGTGTCGTCTGCGTAGAGGTGGATCAGAGAATCACCAGAAGCAAGAGCGACAACATTGATATCTACAGAGAGAGAGAAGTCGGCCCGAGAATTGAACCCTGTGGCACCCCCATAGACTGCCAGAGGTCCAGACAACAGGCCCTCCGATTTGACACACTGAACTCTATCTGAGAAGTAGTTGGTGAACCAGGAGAGGCATTCATTTGAGAAGCCAATACTATTGAGTCTGCCGATAAGAATGTGGTGTTTGACACAGTTGAAAGCCTTGGCCAAGTCAATGAAGATGGCTGCACAGTACTGTCTTTTATCGATGGCGGTTAGGATATCGTACATGAGTACTAAAATAAAAACGTTTTTAAAACGGATAACAAAAATTATAAATGAATTGATCAGTAACTATGATCACCATGTGCAATGTCAAGCATCAGCTGGGATGATGTAAATCTTGCTGCCGTTGGACTCTGGAGCAGTGGAAACACATTCTCTGGAGTAATGAATCACGCTTCAGCATTTGACATTCTGACAGACGAATCTCCATAGACAATTATTCCTCCATAGAAAAGATTGTAAACGGCCCTTCAAATTAGTGGATTCAGCTATTTTCCGAATCCACCAATGGCATGCTCCTGGCAGATGTCAGGATAGTGCCAACTGTAAAGTTTGGTGATGGAGGAATAATGTTGAGGCTGTTATTCAAGGCTGTTTTTCGTGGTTTGGGCTAGGCCCCTTAGTTCTAGTTAAGATAAATCTTAATGCTACAGCAAACAATGACATTCTTGATGATTCTGTGCTTCCAACTTTGTGGCAACAATTTGGGAAAGGCCCTTTCCTGTTTCAGCATGACAATGCTCCCGTGCACAAAGCGAAGTCCATACAGAAATGGTTTGTTGAGATTGGTGTGGAAGAACTTGACTGACCTGCACAGAACCCTGACCTCAACCCCATCAAACACCTTTGGGATGAATTGGAAAGCCGACTGCGAGCCAGGCCTAATCGCCCAACATCAGTACCTGACCTCACTAATGCTCTTGTGGCTGAATGGAAGCAAGTCCCCGCAGCAATGTTCCAACATCTAGTGGAAACCCTTCCCAGAAGAGTGGAGGCTGTGATGGCAGCAAAGGGGGGATCAACTCTATATTAATGCCCATGGTCTTGGAATGAGATGTTCAGCGAACAGGTGTCCACATTATTTTGGCCATGTAGTGTATCTCTGCTGCGTCTCTCCCCCCACCCCTCCTTTCATTCTCCTCCTCCTTACCTCTAATTTTCTCTCTCTCGCTCTCTCTCCCCCCCCAGGACAGCTCTTGCGGAGGCAGAGTTGGAGTATAACCCACAGCACGTGAGCAAAGCAATCTATGCCACCTTCGCCCTGGCCACCCTGCCCCCTAAGATGGCGGAAGCTGTAGGGGAGTTGGGCAGCATTTCTGTGTTGGTGTGGACCACCCAACCATGGACCATCCCAGCCAACCAGGCTGTCTGCTTTATGCCCAATGCCCAGTAAGTGCTACTGTCAACAGACATCCCCTCACACACCTACCTGCAACTTCAGTACTATACGGTATAACTCCCACCTTTTGTAAATGTGTTTTAATATCTCACACACAGGTACTCAGTAGTGAAGAGGAGAGACAGCTCACAGCTCCTCCTAGTGGCCACTGAGCGCGTTTCCAGCCTGGCAACACTGCTGAGCACAGAGCTGGAGACTGTGGGCACTTTCACAGGTAAACTGGACACACACACACACACAGACAGACAGACACATAAACATTGTCATGTCACTCTGTCACTTTCTCTTCACATCCCCACCTCCAGGTACAGAACTTGAGGGAGGAGTCTGCCAGCATCCCACCATTCCCAGGAAGGAGGTTCCATTGCTTCCAGCTAATTTTGTGACCATGGGCAAAGGAACGGGATTGGTTCACACAGCTCCTGCCCATGGGATGGAGGACTACAGTGTGGCCTCTCACTTTAAACTATCAGTGGTGCGTTCCTTTACTAATATATCAATGGGATTGACAGAACAATATCAGTTGGTTAACTTCAAAAACATTCTGGCTTCCAGGCTAAAAGCCATCATGAACTTCCAATGACATCTGTCCTAGAGATGGGCACGGTTTGTATTTCTATTAAGGATTCCCATTAGCTCTTCCTGGGGTCGAATCTCTTCCTGGGGTTAATCAAATGTCCGAACGGATGTTAGTATTCGATTACTTGAGTGGGTGTTCATTTTCAGAGTGAACCAATGTCAGGACTATTTTAACAAGAAAAAGCTTTTGTCTAAATTACATGATCCTTGTGACATTTTTACTTGCAATGATATACCAAAGAGTTTAATAACCACTACATTTTAAATTCCTAATTTAATGAAACTGCAAACTTTTGAGTGTAGTTTTTATAATGGTGCATTACATTGCTATTGCCCCACTTCAAATCGCAATTACAGGCACTCATCTAAGAGTTTCTACAGTACCTGACACAGATCAACGCAAAACACTCACCAGACACACTTTTTGTAACAATCAGTTATATCTTAGTGAAAATCACACTTCTCGTTCACTGTTGCTGTTAGCCAAACTACTGATGAAAAGCAGCATGGCCTCTGTTTACCTCTGCCGTGTGCATTTGTGTCGTTCTGATTGGTCGATAATCTATCATTTTTTTATGTGTAACTCTTTATGTAACAATGAGAATTTCGACTCCGTATATCTGAACGTCATAATATTATTTGAATAGTAAAATAATTTCAATTACCCACCCCTAATCTGTATGACTGCGTGTGTTTCCTCTGTTCTAGGAGTGTATCGTGGATGAGGAAGGCAGGTTCACTGAGCTGGCTGGGCCTGAGCTACAGAGTCTGTCTGTGATGGGGGAGGGCAACGATACAGGTAGGATGAAACTGTGAGAGAGACAGGGAGGATAATGCTTAACTTGTATTGTCTAGTTCAACTTCTTGCTCTCTTTGTACAAGCTTTTGTGTGTGTTTTGTGTGCATGTCAGTGATCTCCATGCTGAAGGCTGTCGGTTCTCTAGTGAAGGAGGAGGAGTGTGTCCACAGTTACCCGTACGACTGGAGGAGTAAAGAGCCTGTAGTCATCAGACCCAGCAAACAGTGGTTCATTGACATCGCCAGCCTCAAAGACAAGGCCAAGGTAGGAATCACACACTGGGGATAACTCTTACTTACTTACTGACGTTATTGTCCCCATGGGGAAATTCTGTTGCAGTGTCATGTACACATTCAAAGTGGCGTTTAAATACAAAACACGATTGACAAAACAACATAACATTTACACACCAATAATAATAGTAAGAAATAAGAAATAAAACAGTTAAAAAATAATAATAATAATTTAAAAGAAGAAAAGACTAGCCTGCTGGCCTTACGGGGTCAATGGGAACATTCGCCCGAGCTATTTAGGAGGGATATCACACCTGGCACAAATGATTGTCTCGTTCTATTTTTCCTGCTGAGGGGTGCCCTATACCTGCCCAGAGGGGAGTAATTCAAAGTCCAGGTACGGTGGTGGCTTGGGTCTAATATGATTTTGTGAGCCTTACGGAGGGCCCTGACCTTAAAGATCTCATCCAGGCCTGTCTGTTTGACTCCAAGTACCTTGCTTGCTGTGGTAATAATCCTTCTCAGCATATTTCTCTGACTGACAGTGGCGTTGCCAAACCAACAAACAATACAAAAAGTGCAAATATTCTCAATAAAAGATTTGTAAAACAGAGTCCGTAGAGTCGACATTAAAAGAACCCAACATTTTTAGAAAGTACAGTCTCTGTTGGCTCTTTCTGTAGATCAGGTCTGTACATTTACTCCACTGAAGCTTATTGTCCAAGAGGACACACAGATATTTATATTCCTCTATGAATTCTATATTCTGACCTCTGATAGATGTTGCAGAGGTAGGTGTTGTACGCTTCCTGAAGTCTATGCACATTTCTTTGGTCTTGTTGGTATTGAGGACCAAGTGTGATTCATCACACCACTCTACAAAGTCACCTAGGACCGGGCCATGGTGTTCCTCGTCATCATGCAACAGGCTGATCAAGGCAGTGTCATCAGCGAACTTAACGAGGTGTCTGTCAGGATGGGAACTAGTACAACTATTAGTGTACAAGATGTACAGAAGTGGGGACAAAACACATCCCTGAGGAGAGCCTGTGTTGGTATTGCGTATATCCGACACATGGGGACCTATTTCGACTCGCTGTGAGCGTTGGCTCAGGAAGTCCAGCAGCCACAAAACCAGCCCCCCGTCTAAGGAGAAGTCCCGAATTAGTCTCTGTGCCAGAATGTAAGGCTGGTGTTGAAGGCAGAAGACAAGTCAACAAACAGAACCCTGACATTACATTTACATTACATTTTAAGTCATTTAGCAGACGCTCTTATCCAGAGCGACTTACAAATTGGTGCATTCACCTTATGACATCCAGTGGAACAGTCACTTTACAATAGTGCATCTAAATCTTAAAGGGGGGGGGTGAGAGGGATTACTTATCCTATCCTAGGTATTCCTTAAAGAGGTGGGGTTTCAGGTGTCTCTGGAAGATGGTGATTGACTCCGCTGTCCTGGCGTCGTGAGGGAGTTTGTTCCACCATTGGGGGGCCAGAGCAGCGAACAGTTTTGACTGGGCTGAGCGGGAGCTGTACTTCCTCAGTGGTAGGGAGGCGAGCAGGCCAGAGGTGGATGAACGCAGTGCCCTTGTTTGGGTGTAGGGCCTGATCAGAGCCTGGAGGTACTGAGGTGCCGTTCCCCTCACAGCTCCGTAGGCAAGCACCATGGTCTTGTAGCGGATGCGAGCTTCAACTGGAAGCCAGTGGAGAGAGCGGAGGAGCGGGGTGACGTGAGAGAACTTGGGAAGGTTGAACACCAGACGGGCTGCGGCGTTCTGGATGAGTTGTAGGGGTTTAATGGCACAGGCAGGGAGCCCAGCCAACAGCGAGTTGCAGTAATCCAGACGGGAGATGACAAGTGCCTGGATTAGGACCTGCGCCGCTTCCTGTGTGAGGCAGGGTCGTACTCTGCGGATGTTGTAGAGCATGAACCTACAGGAACGGGCCACCGCCTTGATGTTGGTTGAGAACGGCAGGGTGTTGTCCAGGATCACGCCAAGGTTCTTAGCGCTCTGGGAGGAGGACACAATGGAGTTGTCAACCGTGATGGCGAGATCATGGAACGGGCAGTCCTTCCCCGGGAGGAAGAGCAGCTCCGTCTTGCCGAGGTTCAGCTTGAGGTGGTGATCCGTCATCCACACTGATATGTCTGCCAGACATGCAGAGATGCGATTCGCCACCTGGTCATCAGAAGGGGGAAAGGAGAAGATTAATTGTGTGTCGTCTGCATAGCAATGATAGGAGAGACCATGTGAGGTTATGACAGAGCCAAGTGACTTGGTGTATAGCGAGAATAGGAGAGGGCCTAGAACAGAGTCCTGGGGGACACCAGTGGTGAGAGCGCGTGGTGAGGAGACAGATTCTCGCCACGCCACCTGGTAGGAGCGACCTGTCAGGTAGGACGCAATCCAAGCGTGGGCCGCGCCGGAGATGCCCAACTCGGAGAGGGTGGAGAGGAGGATCTGATGGTTCACAGTATCGAAGGCAGCCGATAGATCTAGAACAGGGGTGTCAAAGTCAAATGGACGGAGGGCCAAATAAAAAATTTAGCTACAAGCCGAGGGCCGGACTGTTCGAATGTTCATTGAAAATTTTTTAAATGACGCATATAGTCTAGTGAACCTAATTGAACCTACTGAAAACCTAACAAATATATTCCAATATGATCAGATAAATAAAGCAATATTTTCTTATGGCTCTGTCAGTAATCTTTAATTTTCAACAGACACAAAAGACAAATTTCCTTTATATAAAAATCCCCATAACATGAACATTAAATGAAAGAAACCGGTATTCAAGGCACCATCAGTAGCCTATATTTTCTATTTTAGCAAAAGTGGGCTAAATTTACTTCAAAGAAAAAAACAATAATAGCAATTTTCTATCATCCACTCAACTTGGTTTTAAATGCCTTCACTGTACTGTACATATCAGAGATGACACGATCCCGACCCTGCAGCTGCAAGTTCATTGCATTCAGATGACTCGTAATGTCACACAGAAAAGCCATTTCACACAGAAACATTTCGTCTCGGAGTTGTGTTGTGTCTTTCCCTTTGCTGTCCAAGAACAGACAAATCTCCTCACGAAGCTCGAAACATCTTTGAAGCACCTTTCCCTGGCTTAGCCATCGCACCTCTGTGTGATAAGGCAAATCACCATGCTCCGTTTCTAACTCCGTCAGAAATGCCTTGAACTGGCGGTGATTCAAACCTTTGGCTCTGATAAAGTTAACTGTGCGCATGATGATGCTCATTACATGCTCCATTTTCAAGGCTTTACCGCACAACGCTTCCTGGTGTATGATACAATGATAAGCTGTCAGCTCACCTGTCGCGTTTTCCTCTTGCATCTTTTCCCGTATCTTCTCCACCAGTCCGCTCCTGTGTCCACACATCGCAGGTGCTCCGTCGGTTGTCAAACCCACGAGTTTTTCCCAAGGCAGCTCCATCTCATTTACACATCTTGACACCTCTTCATACAAATCATGCCCCGTAGTTGTGCCATGCATAGGACGTAAAGCCAAAAACTCCTCTGTCACGCTTAGGCTGGAGTCCACTCCGCGGATGAAAATTGACAACTGGGCAATGTCAGAAATGTCGGTGCTCTCATCCACAGCCAAGGAATATGCAATGAAATCTTTTCCCTTTTTCACAAGCTGCTCTTTTAGATTGATGGACAACTGGTCTACTCTCTCGGCAATGGTGTTTCTGCTCAGACTCACATTTAAAAAGAGTTGCCTTTTTTCTGGGCAAACTTCGTCACAAACTTTAATCATGCAGTTTTTGATGAAATCCCCCTCCGTAAATGGCCGGGCTGATTTAGCGATCTCTTCTGCCAAAATAACAGCAGCCTGGCCTTGTGATTTGGCTTTTTTGAACAGAGCCTGTCGAGATTTGAGGCCTTGTTTTAATTCCTCTGCCTTTTGTAGCCTTTGTTCCATGTCCATATTCTTGTTTTTGTCCGCGTGTTTCGTTTCATAATGTCGTCTCAGATTATACTCTTTCAGTACCGCCACACTTTCTCCACACAGAAGACACACAGGTTTTCCAGCTACCTCCGTGAACAAATACTCCGACTCCCACCTTGTTTGAAACCCCCGGTTCTCAGTGTCCACCTTCCGTTTTGCCATTTTTGATGGGTATCTGAAAGTTAATTTTACTGTGATGCTGACAACTGCTGTGCCAATAAATATTGAAATGAAGCAGCCTACTGCTCGGTGCGTCACCGTTGCATTGTGGGAAATGTAGTATTGGTGCGTGTAAAAGATCTGCGGGCTGCCGGCTTGCTGCGGTCTGCGGGCCGGTTCTAATAACAAATCAAGATCATCCCAGGGGCCGTAAAAAACCTTCTCGCGGGCCGGATGTGGCCCGCGGGCCTTGACTCTGACATATGTGATCTAGAAGGATGAGAGCAGAGGAGAGAGAGTTAGCTTTAGCAGTGCGGAGCGCCTCCGTGATACAGAGGAGAGCAGTCTCAGTTGAATGACTAGTCTTGAAACCTGACTGATTTGGATCAAGAAGGTCATTCAGAGAGAGATAGCGGGAGAGCTGGCCAAGGACTGCACGTTCAAGAGTTTTGGAGAGAAAAGAAAGAAGGGATACTGGTCTGTAGTTGTTGACATCGGAGGGATCGAGTGTAGGTTTTTTCAGAAGGGGTGCAACTCTCGCTCTCTTGAAGACGGAAGGGACGTAGCCAGCGGTCAGGGATGAGTTGATGAGCGAGGTGAGGTAAGGGAGAAGGTCTCCGGAAATGGTCTGGAGAAGAGAGGAGGGGATAGGGTCAAGCGGGCAGGTTGTTGGGCGGCCGGCCGTCACAAGACGCGAGATTTCATCTGGAGAGAGAGGGGAGAAAGAGGTCAGAGCACAGTGTAGGGCAGTGTGAGCAGAACCAGCGGTGTCGTTTGACTTAGCAAACGAGGATCGGATGTCGTCGACCTTCTTTTCAAAATGGTTGACAAAGTCATCTGCAGAGAGGGAGGAGGGGGGGGGAGGGGGAGGAGGATTCAGGAGGGAGGAGAAGGTGGCAAAGAGCTTCCTAGGGTTAGAGGCAGATGCTTGGAATTTAGAGTGGTAGAAAGTGGCTTTAGCAGCAGAGACAGAGGAGGAAAATGTAGAGAGGAGGGAGTGAAAGGATGCCAGGGACATGGGATTTGGCACCCTCTAGATGTCTATAGACCATGTTTAAGGAGGGTAAGAATGGCATCATCAACTCCTCTGCTAGGCTGATCGGCAAACTGAAATGTGTCGGAGCTTCTGGGTGACACTGAGAATATGACTTTTCACAATTTTCTCAAGGCATTTCATAATTAATGATGTCAAGGCGACAGGGCGATAGTCATTCAGCACAGAGGGATTAGATGCTTTAGGAATTGATATAATTATAGATTTTTTTCCACAACACTGGAACTTGTTGCTGGTTGAGTGAGGATTGGAAAATGTCTGTAAAAACACCAGCCAATTTTTCAGCACAGTGCTTTAACACATGCCCACTTATTTTGTCTGGGCCTGGGCTTTTGTATGTGTTACATCGCCTGAACAACTTAAGAACATCAGACTGTTGAACAACAACTCCCTCAAACATTTGTCATGATGCTTCCATTTGTTTTACTTCAGACACAAAGTTGTCTGATTCAAATCTTGAGAAGAAAACATTCAGTTCATTAGCTGTGTTCTGGCCCTCATGTCCCCCAAAGTCAGCACTGGTTTTTCCCCTGCCTATATGGGGGGAACTAGCTATGGATTTAATCCCTCGCCAGGCCACCCTTGTGTTTCCTGAGGAGAGGGTCCTCTCCACCCTTGTGTTTCCTGAGGAGAGGCTCCTCTCCACCCTTGTGTTTCCTGAGGAGAGGCTCCTCTCCACCCTTGTGTTTCCTGAGGAGAGGCTCCTCTCCACCCTTGTGTTTCCTGAGGAGAGGCTCCTCTCCACCCTTGTGTTTCCTGAGGAGAGGCTCCTCTCCACCCTTGTGTTTCCTGAGGAGAGGCTCCTCTCCACCCTTGTGTTTCCTGAGGAGAGGCTCCTCTCCACCCTCGTGTTTCCTGAGGAGAGGGTCCTTGTCCACCAGTATCTGTCTTTTGATCTCACGTTGTACATCTCTTAAAGCCTGTCTATCACCCCCAGAGATGACTCTGTTCTCACTGCGATACATTGAGAGGGATTCTTTCAAACAGGTGATGATTCTCACTCGCATACACCTAGAACAGGTCCTACTCAGTAAGTTAGACTCTTAGAAACTGAGAATGATTCTTCTTATAGAGCAGGGATCAACTAAATTCAGCTGCGGGATGATTTTTTTCTTCTTCAGCGGATGGTCAGGGGAACGGAACATAATTACAAATATTTTTTTTAGACTGCAAGAAGCCCAAAAAGAGAGAATATTTGAGTAAAACATTTAGTTGTGTCTTTCTGACTGTTTGTAGGAAGTGCTGGCTAAGGTGCGTGTGATCCCAGAATCGGCGAGGGGCAGTCTGTTGGCCCACCTGGACAGAAGACCGTACTGGTGTATCTCACGCCAGAGGAGCTGGGGTGTGCCCATACCTGTGTTCTACCACAAGGAGACAGGAGAGCCTCTCATTAACAAGTAACTACACACCCACAAACATACACACACACACACACACACACAACGCCACCCCGCTCTGACCCCTGCTCTCTCCCCCTAAAGGCACACTGTATCCCATGTGACCCAGCTGTTCTCAGAGAAGGGCAGTGACTGCTGGTGGGAGCTGCCCCTGGAATCTCTACTGCCACCAGAGGTGCTCAAGAAGGTGAGTCACCGCAGCACTTTCACTCACAAGTCGGTGAATATGGTTGTATGATTGAAAGAGGATTTTAGCACCTTGTGTGTGTGAAGGTTAACGTATGTGTGTGTTTGTCAGAGTAAAGCAGGAGAGGTAACAGACTACGAGCGTGGAGATGATGTGTTGGACATTTGGTTTGACAGTGGAACCTCCTGGGCTGCTGTTCTTGAAGGTGAGGCTCTGTGTTTAGTTAACCTGGCAAAGCTACGTACGACATCTGCCAAGTATTCTTACACTAGCGATTACACTTGTTACACTTGTGTTTTCTTAGAATTCAAGGCTGTGTCTGAAGGTTGTTTTCTTAGCTAGGCCTAGCTAAATCACAACTTACTGCACTAACCAGTTATTGAATACTGTACAAACTGCCTGGGGATGCTATCTCTCTCTGGCACATGGTGAATTGTTTATGCATTAGAAATGACTTCTATCTCATATGAAGCGTGTGTAGTCCTCGTACATCAGCCATTAGCTTTATCCCTCTCTGGAACACACCTTACTGAAGTGTTCTATAGTCACATAATAAGGAAGATTTTCATTTGTTTGGATATTGTTCTTGTTGTGGCATTCAGCAAGACTGACATCCAACATACAGCCACACAATTTCCCAAGGTTTACCCATGTTGTCCATGTGAGTGGTTGTGTTGTGTTTTCAGAAATGAAGGAGGAGAGTGACACTGACTCTGAGTCACGGCTCAGCTGGCTCCCTTCCTCCCTACGCAAACCCCTGGTGCCAGGTTAATAACCCCCAGACCCCTCTTCTACTCATCCCCCCCTCTTCTACTCATCCCTCCTCCCCCCCTCTTCTACTCATCCCTCCTTCCCCCTCTTCTACTCATTCCTCTTACTTCCTCTCCATCTCTTCTCTATATTTCCTTTTTTCTACTGATTTCTGTTTCTTTCTCTCACTATCCCCCCCCTCTCTCTCTCTCTCTCCAGCTCTCCCCCTTCTCTCCTCAGCATGTGGGACTCTGAGCACCTTGTTTGGGAGCTGAGCACCTTAAAGATTGGTCATCTATAAGATTCACTCCCTGACTGCACTCTCTGTTTAGTCAGCAGTCTCTCTCTTTGGCAGCAAGGGAGGATCTCCCCCTGAAAGCCTGGTGGCTGTACCTGTGCTATTGTCTAAGGCAGGAGCACTACGGTCTCTAAGCCTCTCTCTAACCTCTACAGTACCCCGTGGCTTTGGAAGCCTGCCTCGCCATGTAACGTTTCTGTACCGTCTCTCCCAAGGCTGGCCAAGGTGGAATGTCTGTTGCTACTACTTTCACGCGGGGCATTGGTCAAGGCATGGTTGCACAATCTTGGTATACTTGTCATGCATTGTCTCAATGTCCTCACTACCAGTGGCTGTGGTCTCTGTCCCTCTAGACTTGTCCTACCTCTTGTGGACAGTCAGTGACGTTCCCCTGATACTAACCATCTGCCTTTCTTCTCTGTTTGCATGAATTGGTTAAGAACAAAACACTGCAAAGAACTAAACATGTTTTTCTGCTCGCTCTCTCTCTCGTCAGACTCGAGGGCTGACGTGTATGTGGAGGGAAAGGACCAGATAGGTGGATGGTTCCAGTCCTCTCTGCTCACCAGTGTTGCCGTGCAGAAAAGGGCTCCCTACAAGTCAGTGAAATACTTTTTATATCTATGTGTGCTTGTTGTAAATGTGTCCGTAAGAAACCCAGAGAAGAATCTGTATTCATAACTTTCTCTCTCAGGGCTCTGATGATGCATGACTCTCTCTCTCTTTCTCTCTCAGGGCTCTGATGATGCATGACTCTCTCTCTTTCTCTCTCAGGGCTCTGATGATGCATGACTCTCTCTCTCTTTCTCTCTCAGGGCTCTGATGATGCATGACTCTCTCTCTTTCTCTCTCAGGGCTCTGATGATGCATGACTCTCTCTCTCTTTCTCTCTCAGGGCTCTGATGATGCATGACTCTCTCTCTCTTTCTCTCTCAGGGCTCTGATGATTCATGACTATCTCTCTCTTTCTCTCTCAGGGCTCTGATGATGCATGACTCTCTTTCTCTCTCAGGGCTCTGATGATGCATGACTCTCTCTCTCTTTCTCTCTCAGGGCTCTGATGATGCATGACTCTCTCTCTTTCTCTCTCAGGGCTCTGATGATGCATGACTATCTCTCTCTTTCTCTCTCAGGGCTCTGATGATTCATGACTATCTCTCTCTTTCTCTCTCAGGGCTCTGATGATGATGACTCTCTCTCTTTCTCTCTCATGATGCATGACTCTCTCTCTCTTTCTCTCTCAGGGCTCTGATGATGCATGACTATCTCTCTCTTTCTCTCTCAGGGCTCTGATGATTCATGACTATCTCTCTCTTTCTCTCTCAGGGCTCTGATGATTCATGACTATCTCTCTCTTTCTCTCTCAGGGCTCTGATGATGCATGACTCTCTCTCTCTTTCTCTCTCAGGGCTCTGATGATGCATGACTATCTCTCTCTTTCTCTCTCAGGGCTCTGATGATGCATGACTATCTCTCTCTTTCTCTCTCAGGGCTCTGATGATGCATGACTATCTCTCTCTTTCTCTCTCAGGGCTCTGATGATGCATGACTACTTCTCTCTCAGGGCTCTGATGATGCATGACTATCTCTCTCTTTCTCTCTCAGGGCTCTGATGATGCATGACTATCTCTCTCTTTCTCTCTCAGGGCTCTGATGATTCATGACTATCTCTCTTTCTTCTCAGGGCTCTCATGACTCTCTCTCTCTTTCTCTCTCAGGGCTCTGATGATGCATGATCAGGGCTCTGATGATGACTATCTCTCTCTTTCTCTCTCAGGGCTCTGATGATGCATGACTCTCTCTCTCTTTCTCTCTCAGGGCTCTGATGATGCATGACTCTCTCTCTTTCTCTCTCAGGGCTCTGATGATGCATGACTCTCTCTCTTTCTCTCTCAGGGCTCTGATGATGCATGACTATCTCTCTCTTTCTCTCTCAGGGCTCTGATGATGCATGACTATCTCTCTCTTTCTCTCTCAGGGCTCTGATGATGCATGACTATCTCTCTCTTTCTCTCTCAGGGCTCTGATGATTCATGACTATCTCTCTCTTTCTCTCTCAGGGCTCTGATGATGCATGACTATCTCTCTCTTTCTCTCTCAGGGCTCTGATGATGCATGACTATCTCTCTCTTTCTCTCTCAGGGCTCTGATGATTCATGACTATCTCTCTCTTTCTCTCTCAGGGCTCTGATGATTCATGACTGTCTCTCTCTTTCTCTCTCAGGGCTCTGATGATTCATGACTATCTCTCTCTTTCTCTCTCAGGGCTCTGATTCATGACTATCTCTCTCTTTCTCTCTCAGGGCTCTGATGATTCATGACTGTCTCTCTCTTTCTCTCTCAGGGCTCTGATGATTCATGACTATCTCTCTCTTTCTCTCTCAGGGCTCTGATTCATGACTATCTCTCTCTTTCTCTCTCAGGGCTCTGATGATACATGACTTTGTGATAAGCGAAAAAGGAGAGAAGATGTCCAAGTCTTTAGGCAACGTAGTAGACCCCGATACAGTCATCCACGGGGGAGAGGTGAGAGGCTGTGAATGAGACCTAACCTTTCTGGAGAAACATACACACACTCCCGGGGTGGTCAACAGTGTTAGTCCTTAGAGGCTTTCACCCTACCCCACTCTCTCTTTCCCTCTATTTCTCCCAGGACCCCAGTGTGTCTCCTGCCTATGGAGTGGATGTGTTGCGTTGGTGGGTGGCAGAGTCCAACGTCTTCTCTGAGGTCCAGATCGGCCCCAACGTGCTCAACTCAGCCAGAGACAGCATCAATAAGGTGAGTATCATGGTGCCTACTATCTGTGGGTCTGTCAGTCTGTCTGTGTAGAAGTCTCTTCTACTTCTCCACTCCGCTGTGAAAGCTCTCCCTCGTCTCGTTCTAGTTGAGGAATACCCTGAAGTTCTTGCTAGGGAATCTGCAGGGTTTGACCCTCGTACTCAGGCAGTGGACCCTAAAGAAATGCACTACATCGACCAGTACCTACTGCACCTTCTACGTAACTACAGTATGAAGATGACAGATGCCTACAATGATTTTGGTGCAGGCAGGGCCATCCGCCTGCTCCAAGCCTTCATCACCAGAGACCTCTCCAAGTTCTACTTCAGCATAATCAAGGACAGGTACTGATACTCTTGCTAAATACTACTACCACTGCTATTGTTATTACATTGTCTACTACTACTCTGTTACACTTGACAACACTATAATGACTGTCATTGCTACTATATGGCACTATTAATAGTCTGTTACTCTCTCCCTCTCCCAGGCTGTACTGTGATCCTGAGGACTCGTTGGGTCGGCGGTCCTGTCAGACGGTTCTAGAGGAGATTCTGGACGGAGTGACGCGCTCCATCGCTCCTATCCTACCTCACCTGGCCGAAGAGGTCTACTTACACGCCCCAGGACATAACGGTATGGCCTTGTGTGTTTGTGTGTGCGCGTGCATGCCTGCATGTACCTGTGTCTCAGTGACTCTGAAAGTCTCTATCTTCAGAGGGGGAGACCCTGTTCAGGAGTGGCTGGATTAAGAGCAGTCCTGTGTGGCGGAGGCCGGGATTGGAGGAAGCCGTGGAGGGGGCATGCGCTATCAGGGATTCCTTCCTGTCCTCTATCCCAGGACGCAATGCAGCCGAGTATGAGCTGACCATAGAGATTGAGCCTGGCCTACTGTTTGAACTCATTGAGGTAAGGGGGCAGAATGCGCTCTCTGATGTCCTCCTCATAATCACTATACCACAAACTGCTGAGATGTAGTTGTATGGAAGGGATGGTCTTTCAGGTCTCAGAAAGGCGACTCAAAGTTGGCTACCACAAACTTTACCTATCTAATCTCTCTTTTCAGTCTCTCCAAGACGAACCTACTTCCTCTTACTCTCAGCTAACAGAGCTGATGATGTCATCGCAGACAACCCTGACTAGCGCCCTGCCCAGAGACCTGCCCGCTGATGCCCTCATCAGCAACGGCAGTTTCCTCATCAACCTTGAGGGTGAGTCCCAGCTAAGCTAAACACTAGTACATTTACAATGCTGTAGTAGCTGAATCCAAAATGAAACTCGGGGTTCCATAGGGCTCCCGAGTGGTGCAGCGGTCTAAGACGCTGCATCTCAGTGCAAGAGGCGTCACTGCAGTACCTGGTTCGAATCCAAGCTGCATACAATCTGGCCGTGATTGGGAGTCCCATAGGGCGGCGCACAATTGGCCCAGCGTCGTCCGGGTTTGGACGGGTTAGGCCGTCCTTGTAAATAAGAATTTGTTCTTAACTGGCTTGCCTAGTTAAATAAAGGTTACTTTTAAAAATGTTTTTATGTACAATCCTATCCGCTTTAGCTGACATCCACAAAGCGGTTGTTTTGGCAGTGTAGGAGGTAGAACTGCGTTAAGCTGTCAAATCCACAAGCAGCTCCTTTCCATTGGCTACACGGAGTCGCATTAAGAAATCCCATGCAGCCTTGTTTACAAGTTTGAACATCAGAATGTGAGATGTAATCTACACCTTTATTAAGATGATGCAAATCCTCATGATTGATCAAGATAAGCTGCTCACCAGTTTGACAGCTCCAACACAGTTAATAGCTAATTCATACTTGCTCCTAGCAATGTGATCCGGAGGCTCTGTAAGGAGGGTTTGACACAATTGATGGTAGGTGAGGCAGGAGGTCCTGTATAAACACTCACCTTCTTGACAACTTCATTCACAACATCTCTGCTCAGGGAAGCTCAAGAAGTATGAATGCTCTGACTACTTCTACGGAGGCCGCGTCGCAGTAAATTCTGTACAGTCACTGCAGGTGTCGGATTGACCTTTTAGGCCTACACCTATATTGCGTTTATACAGGACCTACTGCCCCCACCTACCGTCAACTAATCATGTACATACGGAGCTATAAGGAGCCCTCTACATTGTTACACATTTTGAGAGGCTCCAGAGACTCAGAAACTGCATCACACACCTTACAGAGCCTCTGGATCGCCAACCCGGAATTGGCTTTTACACCTCAGACTGGTGTTGAACGGTATCCTGAAACTTATGTACTTTTTGAAACTAGAATATGAAAAGGGTTCGGTACTATAATTTCTGTTACTTTCCAGAAGTGTCACGTGGGTAAAATCACACGGGAAGCCAAGCCAGAAATATAAACTAAAAAAGCCATATTACAACCAGTGATGTAGTGGAGGGTAAACACTGTTTACACCTTTTTGGTTACCACTGCTCTAGAAAGTTGAGTGAAGTTCAATCTCATGCTTCACTCGGTGGGCTGATAATTCTAAGTGGCAAATTTTATTGGTCACATACGTGTTTAGCAGATGTTAGTGCAGGTGTGCAGGTTACAGTGGTTCCCAAACTTGGTTGGTGGGGTCCCCTGAAATGTAAATGTGGTCCCCAGAGAATCTAATCTTAACAAACACAATAACAAGTTCATCTTCAAATGGGTATACTGCCCTTCCAAGCAAAAAGGCAGTAACTGCTCATAGCGTGGAACTGAGAAAAGGCTTTTATTTACCTTGGTTTCACAGTCACTTTATGCAGTTACTGCTTTTCTCCAGAACACAAGAGGCAGGATACTTGTCCACATATTTAAGCATGCATTTAATTTAGCAAAAATGACTTAACTAATTTTTGACTAAATAAACAGTTACTGCCTTTTTGCTTGGTAGGGCAGTAGACAACATTTTAGATTCAACTAAGGGCTTTTTATACGGGTGCACTTCAGGTGTTTACAATACAGAACTGAATTACATGAACGTGATATGCATTTTGTCATTACATTAGGCCTTCCCAATAGACCTGCATGAAAATGCAATCAAACAATACAGTTCTAAAAATGTTTTGGTTTATATCGGTGGTTGTTCGTCTTCTCTTTAGTTTACCCCTGCTCCTTTTTTTTACCACTACATCCCTGATTACAACCTGTGTGTTGTGATTGCATTGTTTGCTCTAGAACCTGTTAGTTCATATGCCTCCCCACTGTGATAATATAGGCCTAAGTCAGAGACTATAAGAGACAGAATAAATTCAGCCACACACAAAACCAGAGAGCAACATCCGGTTTAGTCCACAAAGCATATTGTCCGGTTTAGTCCACAAAGCATACAGCATGGTAAAGCAAGTTAACATTTCCGACTACTAAACAACTATTGATTTAGAACCATGGAGAGTTACCGCAAGTCAAAGAAAACAGGAGCTGACTCCACTATTCCAGCACCATTTCAGCTAAATGCTTTGTGAACGTTTCAACATCATCAAATAACTTGTGCTTTAGTCTAATGCAGTGATAACTAAAAGATTACAAAAACAATTTAGTCCAATCAACTTAAGAGATCACATGGCTGTCCATGGTACTTGTGTGTGTGCGTAAGTAGAAAAAAACACAGTTGACTCACTCTACTAGTAGAGAAACGCAAATGTCATCCTCTCATGTTGCCAAAATGTTTTGACTCTGTCATACAGTACACACTTAGTTTTTGTTGTCCTAGGCTACCTGGCCAGGCCAGAGGCACAATGTATGAATTTATGGTTGGATTAGATTTGCCGTTATATTCATTGCCCAGTACTTAAAATGAAGTAAAACCACAAATCCAACTCCCTATATCAGTCTTTGGCTAATTTAGGAAATGTCCAATTTTAGCTAGCTAGCCACCGGAGGGCAACAATTACATTTTTTTCTGCCAATGAAGTTTGGGTTGATGTGAAGCCAAGTCCAAACTGGTTTCCCTTTACACTTTTGTTTTGGTGTGCCAGAACCATTCACAGTTGAGCTCGCTTCTTTGGATAAAAGCGTCTGCTAAATGGCATTTTTATTATTATTATTCTCAATGCTGATTGGCTATTATTATATACTTTTTTTGATTAAGGGAGGCCAAATTATTTGTAATCTGTAGCACCATGAAATCAGCCAAAACAAACTTGATAGTTCAGTGCATGCACACACTTATTGAATATGCATTCATTCACCTGTATTGTGAATAAGCCTGGCTACATCGTGACTTACCGTTCAAATAAATTATTACCATTGTAGTTAAATTGATTGTGTAGTTGATTTGTTAATGCATACATGGCTGTCCTTCTAAAACAATAATAAACAGAGCAGTTTCTCTGACTTTGGCTAATATGCCTTTTTTCGCATTGTGATACTAAACCTGGTATCAGTATCTAAGTCAATTCTGGTGTCTGCTATCGCCAGTTAACACTTGATCTGATTGAATCTTTGCCTTAGGCTTCTTCTTTTTTTATAGGCAGCCCAATTCTGAACTTTGTTTTCACTAATTGGTCTTTTGACAAATCAGATCAGCTCTAAAAAAAACAAGAGCTGATGTGATTGGTCAACACCAATTAGTGTAAAGAATATCAAAATTGGGCTGTCAGTTTAACGCAATCATAGTCTGTTCAAAACAGCCAAGTATTTTAGGGGTCATACAGTAACCTGGTTCGTGTTCACTATACACCAAACCTTAACTTGTCGAGTAAGAGACGTTTTAATATGGTGTCTGGTGTGCACTAATGAATATGACCTTTTAACCTCCCTAATCATAGCCCCTAGTAACATTTTCGCTCTGTCCAATCAGGTGGGGTCATCCGTGAGGACAGTGCTTACCAAGTAGCGGCAGTGCCCACCTCCATGGCCCGGTGCCCGAGGTGCCGGCGGTACACCTCAAGCTCTCCAGACTGCCCCTGCCCCCGCTGCCAGACCATCCTTACTGGGGCGCAGTGACACGTCCACCCGCACCATCACAACCTGCAAATTGCCGTTTAACCCGGTCTATCTGCTTGAACTGACTCCAGACAACCAGGGGTCAACCAAGAAAGACCCTGCTTAGCAACGCACTGAGAGGGGAAACAGCGACAGCCAGACTGTCTGGCAGTTACCTAAATGACGTTATCTTTCTTCAGCTCTTCAACTGACATTGACTCTGGCATGCAGTGAGGATGGATGGTTTACAAGACAGGCTTCGTAAAACAAAGCACACATTTTATTTTGATAGAGGGAATTGTCATAAGAGCTATGCAGTACTTTTGAGTTCATAAGACACCTCTCCCAAAGAAGGGCACATCAGTGATGTTTCCTAGAAAGGGACATGTATTGATAGTCCTGGACCCCTCCTATGAGGCACAGAGTGCAGTAATATACCTACTAAGAGAATCAAGTCATCGGGTCTGATTATTGTATGTATTAGAAGGATATATAGGGGACGGTTCAACACTGAGCGCTTAGTTTTTTTTATTTGTATTCATGTTTAATGATAATCTGTATAGTTCTCCTGTCCACTTCTACGAAATCTATTAAATAAAGGATGATCATTAAAATACACTTGGAAGCCAAATAAGTGCAATATTCCTAAAAATCCTCTTAAACCAGTGATTCCTATCACCCTTTGAAAACCAAGGTGTCATTCAGTAGGGTACAAATATGAGTCTCCCTGAAGGGTCTGGAGAGAATCCCATGGCGGTTTGCACTGAACGTCACATTTCCCCAAAACGTTCTTGGAACAGACATTGAAGTACGTTTGCTCCATTTAGAGTGTGGCTTGACGCAATGCATGACATAAAGGGCAGTGATGCATTTAACCCACAACACAACCTCTCCCCATTTTTTTTCAGAACAGCACCGTTTCCATTACTCAACGCAGCCATGTACTACTACCATTTTTGTAAATGACCAGTGTTAACTGTTCTTACCCCAGGCCCAGAGAGAGAGAAACCATGCTGAGCATTACACTTTTTTTTATTCTGCTGTCTGCCCCCAGTGGGGTCCCTCAGACAGTGTCTAGATTACAGCTACAGAACAGTACAGCAGCATGTCTGTATCATACATCACTAATCTGAGGGAGGGATGCTTACTGAACAATCATACTGCACACACCCTTTTGAGTGGGTTTGAACTATGTTAAAAGGTAGAGTACTGGGGCTGCTAGGTATAGCTGGGAGACAAGTGACATATCCAACTCCATCTAGGCCCCCCATATTCCATTCTGAAATACAGACTTGGACATTGATCAACCTAATACAATGTTACTTATTTGAATTGGAGTAAGATGAGTGAGCACTGAATTAAATTACAAACCCATCCTACCCTTCTATCATTTACACTTAATTAGATTCAACATTTTTCTCAACTGAACACAAGTCTCCCTCATAACAGGGTACCTCTGCTTCCTGTACTGTACATGATAGGTAATATACCAGTTCACTACCACTCTCTCACTCTTATATTGGATGCTAGCAAGAAAAGCAAGACCGAAAATGCACAGAAGCCATCAAGTTCCCGTGCTTCTACTCCCCCTCTATCCTCTCTCTGCAGGTCTTCTACTCCCCCTTTCTCAGTCCTCTCTCTGCAGGTCCTCCACAGCCTCCAGTAGGTGTAGTGCCAGGCTGTACTGGCCGTGGTTCTCAGGTAGGATCTCTATGAGGCGGCTCACCAGCCTGCTGGTCTGACTCAGGGGCACCGATGGGCACCCCAGCTCACTGGGGTCCTGGGGAAAACACAGATACACATGAATAGCATCAGTAACTCACACAAAACGATGTTCAGTGGTTATAGGATGACGTCTCACCATGGCCTTAAGTGTTATGAAGGTGCCATAACATGTGGTTATAGTGTGTATTCGGGAGGCTGGTAAGTCTCACTATAGGCTTGAGCCAGGTGTTCTAAAGTGGTTATAACATGTTATAAGGTAACACAGACGTTGATCTCACCATAGCCTTGAGCCAGGTGCAGAGTGTGGGGGGGAGGCGAGCCAGCAGCTCCATGGCGGGCCGGGTCTGGGTCTGGGTGTGGAGCAGGGAGTAGCTCAGCCTCTGGCCTGTTAGAACCAACAGCTGGGAACCCAACACGTCCTTATCCTCCACCTCAAACATCACCTGACAACACACACACCGCAGGCTTCTATGTCATATTTTGTGTGAGTGATCATATTCATTGTGTGTGTAAAGTTATTAAATATGACAAGTGACATGAGTGTACGAATATGTACACTCATAGGATAGTTTTAGGTACACCACCCGCTCACAAAAATGGATCTCTCCTACAGACAGTGAGTCACGTAGCCGTGGCTTGTTTTATAAAGCAGACCGACGTCAATGCATTTGGTTACTGTTCTATTGAATGTTAGAATGGGCAAAACCAGTGACCTAAGTGACTGAGCGTGGTATGATCATTGATGCTAGGCACTCCGGATCCAGTATCTCAGAAACAGCCACCCAGGTTTACAGAGAATGGTGAGACTGACATAACATCCAGTCAGCAGCAGTCCTTTGGGCGAAAACAGCTTGTTTGATGAGGTCGAAGGAGAACGGCAAAAACCGTGCAAATAACAGTGCAGTACATCAGTACGGAGCGGCATCTCTGAAATGCACAACTCGTCGATCCTTGTCAGGGATGGGCTATTGTAGCAGACGAACACCCTGGGTTCCACTCCTACTAGAGAAAAACAAGAGGGCTCCAGTGAGAACACGGTCACCAACACTGGACAATTGAGGAGTGGAAGAACATTTAGTTCAGTTGAGTAGCCTGGTCAGTCCCCAGACCTCAACCCAATAGAGCATCTTTGGGATGAGATGGAACAGGCTATTCGCAGCATGAATGTACCAACGTCCAATCTGCAGCAACTGCGTGATGCCATCGTGTCAGCATGGACCAAAATCCATGTGGAACATTTCCAACACCTTGAAGAATTCAGGCTATTCTGGAGGCATAGGGGAGTGCAACCCAGTACTAGATGGGTGTACCCAATACACTCACTGGGGGGTTTATGTTTTATGTGTTAGTATGTGTATCAGTTTCTATCCAGTTACCAGCAGATGTGTATTGAGGGACCTGTTGGTGTATGACTACCTACCTGCTCTGCCCGGGGGTCCAGGCCCTGGTTGTACAGCTCACACACCAGATGTCTGCGCAGGATGTCCGGGTTGACCTGCAGCAGGAGTCCCAGGTCCAGACACAGAGAGGGCCACGTCTTGTCCCCTGACCCAGACCCAGGGCCCTCCACCGCCTCCCTCTGGGTCGTCACCCAGCCTGTCAGCACCCTGAGCAGGAACTCCTGTCTGAGGGAGACCAGGCCAGGGTCCATGTCTCCACTGGGCATCAGCTGGATGGACGACAGCTCTCTAAAGAAGGCATTCTTACCCTGGAGGAAGGAAAGACTTGCAGTGTATAGTGTAGGTCAGTGTTTCCCAACCCTCTCCTCAGGGCCATAGTGTAGGTCAGTGTTTCCCAACCCTCTCCTCAGGGCCATAGTGTAGGTCAGTGTTTCCCAACCCTCTCCTCAGGGTCATAGTGTAGGTCAGTGTTTCCCAACCCTCTCCTCAGGGCCTCCCAGACATTTCAAATGTTTGTTTTAACCCTAAAAACTGGCACCTCTAACTCAATTAGTCAACTAATCGTCAAGCCTGTGACTAATTGAATCAGGTGTGCCAGTTTAGGGTTAAAACAAACATGTGAAACATCTGGGGAGGCCAGAGGAGAGGGTTGGGAAACACTGCTGTAGGTGTTATGCATGTGTGTACTCTTTGGTTTACACTACGTGTTTGTCTCACCTTGCTGTCGAACAGGCTGAGTGGTTTGACCCTGAGACTGAAGGTCATAGCAGTGTGGAGTAGAGAGGCCAGGAGATAGTGGTGTTGTACAAGGGGGTAGTGAACTCCCTTCTGCTCCAGGGCTAGCTCTGCTAGGGAGGCAGGACCCTCTGCTTCCCCCCACACCTCCTCCACACACAGCTCGGGAGGAGTCACCTCTTCTACCCCCGAGTCTGCCTGGAGGAGAGAGGAGAGAGGGGTTCAGAGTAACCAAGGACCAGCCTCACTTGCCAGTATCACTATTAAAAACCATCCAAAGCGCAGTCTGTGCAACTACAGATGCTTTAGTTCAAAAATAATTATTCTAAATCCCCGTGCTGCAGTAATGGTACACTGTGGCAAACTCTCTTGCACGGTGACATGCACATATACACACTTGCATGCAGCACATGCTTTTTACCTGTGCTGCAACGCAGGGAAACATTTTAATCTGCCCAACTGTATGCATCCATCCATCTTTTTTGATCCGTACCTCCATCAGAATCTGTAGCAGCTGAACACAGGAGCCCAGGAATGCTGTCATGGCACAGTCTCCCATTCCCACATCCTGAATACACACACAGAAAGACGTCATCTACACGTCTATTCACAACCAAAACACAACAAGTCCCAATCAGAGAGATATGTAGCTGTCAGGCTGAATAGGGCAGGACTGCTCACCCGTCGACACAGGCGGTCCTTAGGGGCCTTCCCCACCTGTGGAGAGAACACAAACAGACGATCAATTGGAGCACTATGAAGAGAATCATGATCACAATCAGGACACACTGGGGACTGATTTGAATGGTTACATCCCTACAGAATGTTTGTTTTGTATGTGAGAGTTCTGATGAACATATTCTGTAGGGATGTAACGATTCACAGATACGCATCGATCCCCGGCTCAAATGTTTAAGATGGGACTGAAACGGTCAGAAACTCGATTCAAACGTTACGTATCGTCGGTTCACTAACATGGCTCATATTACTTTACTTCTTCTCCTTCATTGTGGAGCATTTAACTGTGTTGACAGTCATTGATCAATATCAGTAGCCAGGTCAAAGTGCACATTGCCTAACGCGAGGTCGGCCACCTGTCACCTTCAGCATTCAAATGTTTAAAATGGCTTGCGCAATATTAGGCTTTATTAGTTGAGTGACAAGTTCAACCGATGTCATTTCAAGGTTATTGTTATCAAAGGTGCTGTTGAAAATGGCATTTTACTGGAATAGCCTAAGCTACCGCTGGAGACAACTCTCATTTGGATATAGTGGACTAAACTCCACTCCATGGTGAAGGAAGATTGTGATGACTCCACAAACAGTGGAGCAGAGACCTGGGTTTGTGGAACCTAGGACCACCTCCATCGATTCGCCCAAGGTCAATCCTTCAAATGCATTTAATTATCGAACGCCTACCTTCTACCTATGTCTGTCCTCTGTAGTTGTGTGCCTTTGTTTGCTGAAATCCATACATTTTCAATAAATGTTAATCAAATACAACCACCGACTTTTTCCTTGTTGAGATTCAATTGGCACATGCGCATTTGCGACGAGTTGCCATCTGAGCAACAGCAATGAGCAAACAGTCGGTGGTTGTTTTTGTTGAAAGTTTGAAAAAGTATGGATTTCAGCAAAAAAAATAATCCAAAAAGCTGTGCTATATATTCATTTTAACAGTGGGGGGGGGGGAACAAAAGCAAACATTGCCCCCCCTTTATCTGATAGTGGGGTGGCAGGTGCCCAGTCTCCCTTGTGGCTTAGCCCTACATACACCATACATACTGAACAAAAATATAAACATACCATGTAAAGTGTTGGTCCCATGTTCCAAGAGCTGAAATAAAATATCCTAGATATTTTTAATACGCACAAAAAGCTTATTTCTCTCAAATGTTGTGCACACATTTGTTTACATCCCTGTTAGTGAGCATTTCCTCTTTGCCAAGATAATCCATCCACCTGACAGGTGTGGCATATCAAGAAGCTGATTAAACAGCATGATAATTACACAGGTGCATCTTGTGCTGGGGACAATAAAAGGCCACTCTAAAATGTGCAGTTGTCACACAATGCAATTGGCATGCTGACTGCAGGAATGTCTGTCCACCAGAAGTTAATGTTAATTTCTCTACCATAAGCCGTCTCCAATGTCGTTTTAGACAATTTAGTACTGGGTCCAACTGAGCTCACAATCACAGACCACGTGTAACCACGCCAGCCCAGGATCTCTACATCCGGCTTCTTCACCTGCGGGATCGTCTGAGACCAGCCACCCAGACAGCTAATCGAATAATTTCGGCACAAACTGTCAGAAACAGTCGTCTCAGGGGAGCTCATCTGCGTGCTTGCGTCCTCACCAGGGTCTTGACCTGACTGCAGTTCGGCGTCGTATCCGACTTCAGTGGACAAATGCAGCACGGCCCCACGCTGAAAAGTGTGCTCTTCACGGATTAATCCTGGTTTCAACTGTCCCGGCAAACCGCGTGTATGGTGGCGGTGGAGTTGTGGTATGGGCAGGCATAAGCTACGGACAATGAACACAATTGCATTTTATCGATGGCAATGTGAATGGACAGAGGTACCGTGACGAGATTCTGAGGCCCATTGTCGTGCCATTCATCTGCCGCCATCACGTCTCAGCATGAAAATGCACGGCCCCATGTCGCAAGGACCTGTACGCAATTCCTGGAAGCTGAAAATGTCCCAGTTCTTCCATGGCCTGCATACTCACCAGACATGAGCATGTTTGAGATGCTCTGATTTGACATGTACTACAGCGTGTTCCAGTTCCCACCACATTCAGAAACTTTGCACAGACATTAAAAGAGGAGTGGGACAACATTCCACAGGCCACAATCAACAGCCTGATCAACTCTATGCGAAGATGTGTTGTGCCACATGAGGCAAATGGTAGTACTGACTGGTTCTGTGATCTACGCTCCTACTTTTTTTTTAAAGGTACACTATATATACACAAAGGTATGTGAAACACCTCTTCAAATGATTGGAACGGCTATTATTTCAGCCACACCCATTACTGACAGATGTATAAAACCAAGCACACAGCCATGCAATATCCATAGACAAACATTGGCAATAGAAGTGCCTTACTGAAGAGCTCAGTGACTTTCAACGTGACACCGTCATAAGATGCCACCTTTCTAACAAGTCAGTTTGTCAAATTTCTGTCAGCCCGAAGGACGCATCTGGGTTTGGCAGCTGCCAGGAAAACACTACCTGCCCCAATGCATACAGCCAACTATAAACTTTAGTGGAGGAGGAATAATGGTCTGGGACTATTTTTCATGGTTCAGGCTAGGCCCCTTATTTCCAGTGGCATTCTAGACGATTCTGTGCTTCCAACTTTGTGGCAACAGTTTGGGGAAGGGCTTTCCTGTTTCAGCATGACAATGTCCCCGTGCAGAAAGCGAAGTCCATACAGAGATATTTGTTGAGATCGGTGTGGAAGAACTTGACTGGCCTGCACAGAGCCCTGACCTCAACCCCATCAAACATCTTTGGAATGAATTTAAACACTGACTGCGAGCCAGGCCTAATTGCCCAAGACCTGTGCCCGACCTCTAATGCTCTTGTGGCTGAATGGAAGCAAGTTCCCGCAGAAATGTTCCAACATCTAGTGGAAAGTCCATGTTAATGCCTGTGATTTTGGAATGAGATGTTCGACAAACATGTGTACTTTTGGTCATATAGTGTATCCTTGACCATCAGATGCAGAACTGTATTCCCAGTCATGCGAAATCTATAGATTAGAGCCTAATTACTTTTTCAATTTTCCTTTATATGAACTGTAACTCACTAAAATCTTTGTTGCATTTTGCATTTATAGTTTTGTTCAGTGTACATGTACATAATTTACACACACACAGAGAGCGAGAAGTCAGCACAGACAGATATAGCACACACACACACAGCGAGAGAGAGGTTAGCTCAGGCAGATATAGCACACACACACACAGAGAGAGAGAGAGAGAGAGGTCAGCTCAGGCAGATATAGCACACACACACACAGAGAGAGGTCAGCTCAGGCAGATATAGCACACAAACAGAAAGAATTCAGCTCAGACAGGTATGGTATAACACACACACACACACACACACACACACACACACACACACACACACACACACACACACACACACACACACACACACACACACACACACACACACACACACACACACACACACACACACACACACAGAAAGAAGTCAGCTCAGACAGATACAGCTCAGAGTCCTAGCTCATCAGATCCATCTGCAGATTTTAATTTGTAATGGACAATGTGTTTATGCAAACCAATGTTAGTGCATCGTATCGAACCGATTCACATTGATTCCTTTCAAACTAAAATGTATAATTCCTGTATCGTTTCGGAGCCCGTGCATCTAGATATCGAATCGTGTTGAAAGGGAAAGATGCACATCCCTAATATTCTTCTCACCTTCTCTATAAGGAAAGCAGCAGCTGAGAAACATTTAACGATGAACGTGTTCCACATCATTGAAGAGATGCCTGCAGGAGAAAGAGAGAACCATCTTATAGCACAAATGAAGGGGCACACTGAGTGAATATTGCATAACGTGAAGCATAGTCTCACCCAGCTGGATGTGAGGACTTGAGACTAGCTTCAGATGTTCCACCGCCCAACAAAGATATCTCCCCTCCTACAGAGTGAGAGACAACAAAACATTTGATTGTACACCTCAAACTGTCAGTATATACAGTATCAGACAAAAGTTTGGACACACCTAATTCCAGGGCTTTTCTTTATTTTTGACTATTTACTACATTGTGGAATAATAGTGAAGACATCAAAACTATGAAATAACACATATGGAATCATGTAGTAACCAAAAACGTTTTAAACTAATCAAAATATATTCTATATTTGAGATTCTTCAAAGTATCCACCCTTTGCAATGATGACAGCTTTGCACACTCTTGGCATTCTCTCTATCAGCTTCATGAGGTAGTCACCTGGAATGCAATTCAATTAACAGGTGTGCCTTGTTAAAAGTAAATTTGTGGAATTTCTTTCCTTGATGTGTTTGAGCTAAATCAGTTGTGTTGTGACAAGATAGGGGTGGTATACAGAAGATAGCCATATTTGGTAAATAACCAAGTCCATATTATGACAAGCACAGCTCAACGACAGTCCATCATTACTTTAAGACATGAAGGTCAGTCAATGCGGAAAATTTCAAGAACTCAAGTGCAGTCGCAAAGACCACCAAGCGCTATGATGAAACTGGCTCTCATGAAGACCACCACAGGAAAGGAAGACCGAGAGTTACCTCTGCTGCAGAAGATAAGTTCATTAACATTTCTCTACCTCATATTGCGCCAAAATAAAAGCAGCAGACACATCTCAACATCAACTGTTCAGAGGAGACTGCGTGATTCAGGCCTTCGTGGTCGAATTGCTGCAAAGAAACCATTACTAAAGGACACCAATAAGAAGAAGACTTGCTTGGGCCAAGAAACACTAGCAATGGACATTAGACTGGTGGAAGTCTGCCCGTTGGTCTGATGAGTCCAAATTTGAGATTTCTGTCTTTGTGAGACGCAGAGTAGGTGAACGGATGATCTCTGCATGTGTGGTTCCCACCGTGAAGCATGGAGGAGAAGCTGTGATGGTGTGGGGGTGCTTTGCTGGTGATACTGTCAGTGATTTATTTAGAATTGAAGGCACACTTAACCAGCATGGCTACCACAGCATTCTGCAGCAATACGCCATCCCATCTGGTTTGCGCTCAGTGGGACTATCATTACCCAAAACACACCTCCAGGTTGTATAAGGGCTATTTGACCAAGAAGAAGAGTGATAGAGTGCGGCATCAGATGACCTGGACTCCACAATCACCCGACCTCAACCCATTTGAGATGGCTTGGGATGAGTTGGACCGTGGAGGGAAGGGAAAGCAGCCAACAAGTCCTCAGCATATGTGGGAACTCCTTCAAGACTGTTGGAAAAGTATTCCAGGTGAAGCTGGTTGAGAGAATGCCAAGAGTGTGCATAGTTGTCATCAAGGCAAAGGGTGGCTACTTTGAAGAATCTAAAATATACTTTAATTTGTTTAACACTTTTTTGGTTACTACATGATTCCATATGTGTTATTTCATAGTTTTGACATCTTCACTATTATTCTACAATGTAGAAAATAGTCAAAATAAAGAAAAAACATTGTTTAAGAAGTGTCCTAACTTTTGACTGGTGCTGTAGATGTGTATGTATGTGCATGTCTGTGTGTGTAAATGTGAGTGTGTATATAGATATGTATGGATGTCTGTGTGTATAGATGTGACTGTGTTGGATGTGAAGGTCTGTGTGCCGGTCCTGTACGGAGCCCCACCTCTGGGTCTTTGTTCCACTGCACCACGTACTCCCAGCAGCAGTGGGCAAACAGCAGGTCAGGAGAGAGGGAGTCTGGGAAACGCTGACACACAGACACCAGCAGCTCTGGAGGAACACAGGAACACGCACTAATATAACAACAACAAATACACTTCCCTATGGAGGAATCAGGTTAGTGACCACAGGAGTATCCACTCACCTGCTGCCCTGTTGAAGGCTGCATCCTCCTGGCTCTTCTCCGTGCTCTCGGCCTCCCCCCTCCTCTGCAGCATGTCCTTCAGCCGCTCAGGGGCCAAGTCCTGCCTGAACACCCACTTAGCCACGCTGTCTGCTATACCACCTGAGAGAGGACATAGGGGAGAGAGAGAGAGCGTAGGTAATCACTGATCTACTGTATATGTGATTGTATTGTATCACTCTCATCAATCCCAACCCTCTCTGATCTGAGATTCCTTCAGGGATTATGGACTTTTTATTTCTTATAGTACATATCCAGTACCTCGGCCCCCCTCCAGGAGGGCTTTGACTGAGCAGTGTGGTGTGGCGCTCCCTGGTGTTCCCTGAGGAGGAGGCACACACAGCAGTGTCTGCAGGGCCAACACGTCCTCCAGCTGTCTCACACACACCGCCCACTGCTCCAGCTCCAACGACACCGCCTCCCACTCCGACTGGAACTGATACACACACACACACACACACACACACACACACACACACACACACACACACACACACACACACACACACACACACACACACACACACACACACACACACACACACACACACACAGAGAGTCAGTGACGAAGCACACATATCAGTGTGTGTGTGTGCTAGGGTGTGTGTGTTCACCCTCTCCTTTGCCAGAGCCAGGTGATTATGTGTGTGTGTGTGTGTGTGTGTGTGTGTGTGTGTGTGTGTGTGTGTGTGTGTGTGTGTGTGTGTGTGTGTGTGTGTGTGTGTGTGTGTGGTGTGTGACCTTGGTTTCAGCCAGGATGGTGATGTTAGCTTTAGCAGCGCGGTGAGCCACTATTGCAGCCAACAGGGCGGCAGCAGAACTGTGGGACTGGACACACGCAGACCGCACCTGCTGCCACCAGGGGGAGACACACTGCATGTCCCACGACTCCTCCACCGCACCTAGGGAGAGGAGGAACACAGCCGTCTACAGAAGTCAATGGGAGTCTAGCCACATACCATCTAACCACAAGCTAACTCAATGTCATCACAGCACAGACTAGATTGGAAATAAGAAGTGCTCACACACCTTTCATGGAGCTGAGGGCAGTGAGCAGTGTGTGTAGGTGTCTAACGGCCTCTGTTTTTTTCAATACTTCCTTCTCTCTGTGCAGCCATACACTCAGCAGCAGAGACTGAGGGAAAACACACACGGACAGACAAGATGGATGAGTAACATTTCATTCTATTTCAAACAGTCCATTCTTCCTCCCATACCCAAATCTTCCCTTTCTAGAATCGGCTTCCTCTTATTCCTCCACCACCTCTTCACCCTCTCTCCCACCTCTCCTCACCAGTAGTTGCTGTGGGCTGATGCCGGTCTTCTGCAGTGTGTTACAGACTTTCTGTAGAGGGCTCTCTCCTGTCAGACAGCCCCAGAACA
The DNA here is from genome assembly GCF_021184085.1 of Oncorhynchus gorbuscha. NCBI lineage: Eukaryota > Metazoa > Chordata > Actinopteri > Salmoniformes > Salmonidae > Oncorhynchus > Oncorhynchus gorbuscha. The sequence continues at coordinate 16,824,815 of NC_060189.1, read as the reverse complement.
GAAAGCTCCCTACAGGGGAAAAACACACACACACAAACTAACCTCTAATACACTTATATGTAATAGTGTGTGTGTCTGTGCGTGTCTTTGTGTCGTGTGTGTGTGCGTTTTCATTCTACCAAGCTGTGTCCAGTCTGCGTTGGGCCCTGGCACCACTCTGATCTCCTCTCCCTCACACTCCATCTGGGACAGGAAGCTCCGGACAGGAAGTGATGCGTCGGGGGAGTCCAGGGCGAAAGAGACGGAGGGGCGGGAGCCGGATGTGAGCTCTGCGTAGCGCTGCAGGGTAGGGGAGACACGGGCCAGCTCCTCCGCTATACCTGCAACCTCCGTCTGAAAAGGAAGAGGTGGATGTGGAACAAGAGAAAATAGAAGAGTGGTTCTAGATTCCAAATTGGTGAGTGTTGCTGACAACTCAGCAATGGCCTGCCGTTTACTGCCTTGAATGTAGCTAGCTAGTTAACTCAGTGTCAGACTGCTGTACAACCAGTGGTGTTTGTTGTACTCACAGGTTCAGTGTGTGTGTCTGTGGTGGCCTCCCCAGTAGAGTGGAGTTGTTGGATGTCTGTGTATAGCTGCAGCAGTTTCAGCTGGGAGGAACACAACTGGAACAACCCTTCATCTACTGCCTCGGGGTCTGCAGGGACACAGCACACGGGAAACACACACAGGCATTAACCCACACACACAGACATTAAGACACCTATTTGTACACAGTTTAATAATATTCAACCTCAATACATATCCAGAAATACACAGTACCTTGCCCTTTGAGACTGGCCAGTAAGACTCGGGTGATGTTGGTCAGACAGGAGACTGGAGCATTCTTATTGGCAAGCAAAGACTCCAGGGCCTAAAGGACAGAGAGCAGTAAGTAGTAGTACTGACACCACTATGTGTGTGTGTGTGTGTGTGTGTGTGTGTGTGTGTGTGTGTGTGTGTGTGTGTGTGTGTGTGTGTGTGTGTGTGTGTGTGTGTGTGTGTGTGTGTGTGTGTGTGTGTGTGTGTGTGTGTGTGTGTGTGTGTGTGTGTGTGTGTGTACCTGTTTCTTAACGGCAGGGTGTTTGATGTCCAGCAGTACACTCTGGGCCTCGCTCTCCAGGATATCTGTAGAGAGGAGGTCAAATTTAAGAAAGAGCTCTTCTGGTTTGCCCTGTTCAAATACTTCCGTAAAGGGTATCCTCCCATCTTTTAATTCCCCCCCCTCCATCTCTGTCGTACCTGGTTCCACCTCTCTGCTCTTCAGTAGTGTGGTCAGTCTCTTCAGCAGGTGCATGTCCTTCGCCCTCTCACTCTTCTTATCACTGACATAGAGAACATAATCATTATGTCCCTTTGGTAAAACTACACAGGCTGTGTACGGTGCATTCGGAAAGTATTCAGACCCCTTCCCTTTTTCCACATTTTGTTACGTTACAGCCTTATTCTAAAATGTATTAAATAAATAAAAATCCTTATCAATCTATACATAATGACGAAGTGAAAACAGGTTTTTAGAAATGTTTGCAAATGTATACATTTTTTTACTGAAATACCTTATTTACATAAGTATTCAGACCCTTTGCTGTGAGACTCGAAAATTGAGCTCAGGTGCATCCCGTTTCCATTGATCATCCTTGAGATGTTTCTACAACTTGGAGTCCACCTGGGGTAAATTCAATTGATTGGACAAGATTTGAAAAGGCAGACGACACCTGTCTATATAAAGGTCCCACAGTTGACGGTGCATGTCAGAGCAAAAACTATGCCATGAGGTCAAAGGAATTGTCCGTAGAGCTCCGAGACAGGATTGTGTCGAGGCACAGATTTGGGGAAGGGTACCAAAAAATGTCTGCAGCATTGAAGGTCCCCAAGAACAAAGTGGTCTCCATCATTCTTAAATGGAAGAGGTTTGGAAACACCTGGACTCTTCTTAGAGTTGGCCGCCCGGGCAAACTGAGCAATCGGTGGAGAAGGTCCTTGGTCAGGGTGGTGACCAAGAAAGGTCCCTCTGACACAGCTCCAGAGTTGATCTGTGGAGGTGTGAGAACCTTCCAGAAGGACAACCATCTCTGCAGTACTCCACTAATTAGGCCTTTATGGTAGAACGGCCAGACGGAAATCACTCCTCAGTGAAAGGCACATGACAGCCCGTATGGAATTGCCAAAAGGCACTTAAAGGACTCTCAGACCATGAGAAACAAGGTTCTCTGGTCTGATGAAACCAAGATTGAACTCTTTGGCCTGAATGCCAAGTGTTACATCTGGAGAAAACCTGGCACCATCCCTACAGTGAAGCATGGTGTTGGCAGCATTATGCTGTGGGGAGGTTTTTCAGTGACAGGGAGACTAGTCGGGATCGAGGCAAAGATGAACGGAGCAAAGTACAGAGAGATCCTTGATGAAAACCTGCTCCAGAGTGCTGAGGACCTCATACTGGGCAAAGGTCCACCTTCCAACAGGACAACGACCCTAAGCACACAGCCAAGACAATGCAGGAGAGGCTTCGGGACAGGTCTCTGAATGTCCTTGAGTGGCCCAGCCAGGAACCCGATCGAACATCTCTGGAGAGACCTGAAAATAGCTGGGCAGCAACGCTTCCAATCCAACCTGACAGAGCTTGAGAGGATCTGCAGAGAAGGATGAGAGAAACTCCCCAAATACAGGTGTGCTAAGCTTGTAGCGTCATACCCCCAAAAAACGTGTCTGTAATCGCTGCCAAAGGTGCTTCAACAAAGTAGAGTAAAGGGTCTGAATACTTATGTAAATGTGATATTTCAGCTTTTTATTTGTAATAAATTTGCAAAAATTTAAAAAACGGTTTTATTAATTTTAGAATAGTGTTGTAATGTAACAAAATGTGGTAAAAGTCAAGGAGTCTGAATACTTTTCGAATGCACTATATATGTGGAATCTTTCACAATACAAGAATTGTACTCCTGATCTTCCCAAGATGTCCCAACTGTACTACAAAGTGTGTGTTAGTGTGAAAAGTCACCTGAGGGCCAGATGAAAGGGGACAGTGACAGTGCGTAGCGCTCCAGTAGCAGGGTCAAACAGACACACCTGCTGTGTGTGGAGCAGCCAGCCCTGACTAGTCACACTGTTCACCCCCATCAGCCGGTAGCCTGCATACAGCAACCTGACACATACACACATAGGAGAGAAGGAAATGGTTACTGGTTAAAGTAGTTCAAATGCTTTGGAAACATACGATTAGAACTGTGTGTGTGTGTACCTGCAGTGTTTCCCTACAGTGAAGGCTCCTACTCTGGGCCCCTGCTGTGTGCCCCACACCTCCAGGATGCCTCTCCTGGGTGCATAGATGACCAGGAACTGGGCGTGGCGCCGAGGGAGGGGCGCAGAGGGTGAGGACTCGCGCTCGCCCCGCCCCTCAGACACCTGTACCCAACCCAGCTGGGCATCCCGGTATCCTGGGAAAACACAGAAATAGGTTATTATAACTAGATAAATAAGTAGGGCCTTTTTCCAGGTCAAACACTAGACCCTACTCAACATTAGCTGTCTTTATACTAAACCAGATCATTCATTTGCTGAGGAGTTGGGCTGTGATGATACCAGTATTGCAATATTTTTTCCATGGAAAAAATGAAAACAAGAAGCAGACCAAACTCTTTGGTCCTTTAAAAACCTGCTATATGTTGAATATTGTGTACTATAGCTTGGAAATAAATGAATGTGACTCTGGATGACATAATGATGTTTGTTTCCAACATTAGGCCTGTTTTCATATTTTGTTTTCTTGCCACGATACTAATGATACTGATATCGTTCCGGCCCTACTGTTGAGTGTTGAAGGGAGAATTCTCTTTCACCCTTCCACATGCGGATAGCTATGCCTCTTCCCACGTCAAGCAGCGTGACCCTGCCGAAGTCGTCCGTGACCCCAGCCAGAGTGTTACAGGGGGACAGACAGATGAACTCCCCGTGGCGCCGCGAGTCTGGGAGACCAAACCTGAGGGCGGGACACGAGAGGGAGGAAGGAGTTTGGGCTAGGCAATCAGTTAAGTGAGAAAAGTAAAAAAAAAAAAAAAAAAGGCTAATTGATTAATGTTAAAGTAATAAAAAGATAACTTGGCAATTTGACTGCGTAGATTGCATGTGCAGCACAAACAGTTCCCTAGTTCTTCTGACAAAAGGGATGGTGTTGGTCACCTGACTGCCATGGGTGTGGCCGGCTCCACCTTGGGCTTCTGTTTCTGAGTTGGCTCCTCCTCACTCTGTTTCTTCCAGCCCAGCCAACCACTGACGAGAGAGCGAAAGAGATCAGTGCGAAAGAAAGGCCAGATAGGAGAGACAGAGAGAAGGAAAGGGGAGAGAAAGGGTGCAGAAAGAAAGAAGCCATGCAGAAGACAGACAGAGGGAGAAGAGGAAGAGGACATACAGAGTTATAATTCATTAGTTGTCAGGGAAGAGAGGCTATATATCAGTGTATTGATGTTGCTGCTTTGCGTCCTGTGTGGCTGTATCAGAGGTAGCATGGCTCAGTGTAGGCCCCAGCCGTATCAACACATCCACACACAGCACCACAGGGAATACTCACCATGATTAAAGGGAGCCGGAGGCCAAGATACTGACAACCGGGAAAAGACTCATACATACAATCACCAAGAAAAACACACACGCACCTGGCGGCGCTGAACAAGGCCGATGTGAGTTTGCTCGCCACAGCAAGAGCCACATGGGAGAGGAGAGGCTGGGAGCTACCCTGGAGAGAGATAAAAACAATATTTTATGACTGGACATTTTCGTGCTGATTTGGTAGAAATCTCTGCTCTGTTTACAGCAGGGGTGGGAAAAATAAGGCAATCCAGTCAGCGGGAGATTTGAGTAAAAACAATTTTTTGGGGGTGGGGGGTAAACTATTTTAGGTTAAAATAACACTACAGGCTAGATAGAAAGTATGTCGAAATTATAATGGACCTTTATAAAATGTTCAAATAACTGCCCTTTTTCAAAATAGCGTCCCTCCTCTGAATTTAGAAATCCTGATGTGGCCCACAAGCCAAAATTATTGCCCATCTCTGCTCTAGAGGGAATAGAAATGTCAAAAATCACTGCTACTGGTCTGAACTAATGCCGACTGTGCTCACTTCTTAAAGAGTAACTACCAATCTCTCAAGGAGATAAATAGACCAGGCATGAGGTGAATAAAAACATGGACAAACACACACCTCAATGGCATAGTAGAAGCCTGTGTAGGGTCCTCCCCCCACAGTTATGTACTGACTCATGGCGGGGGGGCTGCCCTTCACAGAGGCATGGAAACCCCCCAGGATAGACGCATTCTTCATCTGGTCAAACACACACAGCGTCATTATACCTGACAAGGGAGGGAGGGGCGGAGAGAGAGAGTACTGTTATAATGGAGAATATAGCTACACTTTCACTGTCTGTCAACCAGAATCCATGATCTTCTCCAACTTCTTCTCACCATGCACCTGTCCTCCTGCCCCTCTCCCTCCAGCCCCCCCCCATCCACTCCCTGTGCCCCTCCACCCATCTGACCCTCCCTCCTCGACTCTCTCACCCACGCTGCTGTGGTCTACGATGGTGTCCATATCCTGTAGACCCCACTTCTTATAGGCCAGAGGAGGAGGATGGACCACCTCACTGCCTGCTGCCGCTGCTGAGGGGGCGAGTAGGGGAGAGAGAGAGAGGTAAAGACACAGAAAGTTAGGAATAATGATTAAGAGAAGGGGTTTGAAGAAAGAGGTTAAGGAAGTGAGGGTTGCCAGAGAAAGAGGAGATGAAGGAAAGAGTTGAGTAAATGGTGTGGAATGACTAAATCACCTCAAGCCACAATACACAAAATATACCCCCAAAATACTACATGTACTACCCTAAGTGTCAAATACTAGCTTTTGTGCGTGTGTCAGTACCTGCATCCTTTCTGGCGAACTCTGTCAACCCAGCCAGCAAATAGAGAACATGGTTCTATTAAACATCATGTAACCTTTATAGCATAATTACTATGGTACTGCAACTAGTTTTATAACTACGAACACTAACCTACAGCGCTGTGAAAAAGTATTTCCCCCTTGCTAATTTTCTCTACGGTTGCAGTTTTTATACTGAATGTTATCAGATCTTTAACCAAAACCTAATTTTAGATAAAGGGAACCTGAGTGTACAAATAACACAACAATGACATACATATTTTATGAACAAAGTTATGCAACACACAATGCCCCTGTGTGTAATTGCCTTACACTCAATAACTGTTTGTGCCACCTTAAGCTGCAAAGACAACCAAACGGTTCCTGTAGTTGTTGATCAGTCTCTCACGTCACTGTGAAGGATTTTGGCCCAGTCTTCCATGCAGAACTGCTTTAACTCAGTGCCATATGTGGGTTTTCAATAATAAAAAGTTTTGAAATGGCTTAGTCAAAGTCCAGACTAGAGGTCGACCGATTATGATTTTTCAACACCGATACCGATTATTGGAGGACCAAAAAAAAATAGATACTGATTAATCGGACGATTTAATTTTTTAAAAGTATTGTAATAATGACAATTACAATAATACTGAATGAACACTTATTTTAACTTATAATACATCAATAAACATCGATTTAGCCTCAAATAAATAATGAAACATGTTCAATTTGGTTTAAAAAATGCTAAAACAAAGTGTTGGAGAAGTAAAAGTGCAATATGTGCCATGTAAAAAAGCTAATGTTTGAGTTCCTTGCTCAGAACATGAGAACATATGAAAGTTGGTGGTTCCTTTTAACATGAGACTTCAATATTCCAAGGTAAGAGGTTTTAGGTTGTAGTTAATATAGTATTTATAGGACTATTTCTCTCTATACCATTTGTATTTCATATTCCTTTGACTATTGGATGTTCTTATAGGCACTATAGTATTGCAGGTGTAACAGTATAGCTTCCGTCCCTCTCCTCGCCCCTACCTGGGCTCAAACCAGGAACACATCGACAACAGCCACACTCCAAGCAGCGTTACCCATCACTCCACAAAAGCCGCGAACCCTTGCAGAGTAAGGGGAACAACCACTCCAAGTCTCAGACCGAGTGACGTTTGAAACGCTATTAGCGCGCACCCCGCTAACTAGCTAGCCATTTCACATTGGTTACACCAGCCATTAGGCTGATAGGCTTGAAGTCATAAACAGCACTGTGCTTGCGAAGAGCTGCTGGCAAAACACACTAAAGTGCTGTTTGAATTAATCCTTAGAGCCTGCTGGTGCCTACCATCGCTCAGTCAGACTGCTCTATCAGTCAGACTTAATTATAACATAACACACAGAAATATGAGCATTTGGTCATTAATATGGTCAAATCCGGAAACTATAATTTTGAAAACAAAATGTTTATTATTTCAGTGAAATACGGGACCGTTCGGTATTTTCTCTAACGGGTGGCATCCCTAAGTCTAAATATTCTTGTTACATTGCACAACCTTCAATGTTATGTCATAATTACATAAAATTCTGGCAAATTAGTTCGCAATGAGCCAGGCAGCCCAAACTGTTGCATATACCCTGACTCTGCGTGCAATGAATGCAAGAGAAGTGACACAATTCCACCTGGTTAATATTGCCTGATAACCTGGATTTCTTTTAGCTAAATATGCAGGTTAAAAATATGTACTTCTGTGTATTGATTTTAAGAAAGGCATTGGTGTTTATGGTTAGGTACAGTCGTCCAATGATTGTGCTTTTTTCGCAAATGCGCTTTTATTAAATCCCCCAGCATTGCATCGATTATATGCAACGCAGGACACGCTAGATAAATGAGTAATATCATCAACCATGTGTAGTTATAACTAGTGATTATGATTGATTGTTTTTTATAAGATAAGTTTAATGCTAGCTAGCAACATACCTTGGCTTCTACTGCATTCATGTAACAGGCAGGCTCCTCACGGAGTGCAATGAGAGACCGGTGGTTAAAGCGTTGGACTAGTTAACTGTAAGGTTCTCAACTGACCTGCTTAGTTAAATAAAGATATATATATATATATATATATTTATTTTAAATCGGTGCCCAAAAATACAGATTTCAGATGGTTATGAACACTTGAAATCGGCCCTAATTAATTGGTCAGTCCGATTAATCGGTCAACCTCTAGTCCAGACCTAATCCCAATTGAGATGTTATGGCAGGACTTTAAACGGGCAGAAAATTAATCCACAGCCAAAAATTTATCCACAGCAATGTGAGAGACTGATCAACAACTACAGGAAGCACTTGGCTGCATTCATTGCAGCTCAAGGTGGCACAACCAGTTATTGAGTGTAAGGGGGCAATGACTTCTTCACACAGGGGAATTGGGTGTTTCATGTTAATTAAATAAATTAAATAAGTATCCATTTTTGTTATTATTTGTAAACTCAGGTTCCCTTTATCTAATATTAGGTTATGGTTGAAGATCTGACAACATTCAGTATCAAAGATTTTTTTTTTTAATCGAGGAAATTATTTCTAATTTGCTGTCAACCTTTTTGACAGCACTGTACCTCTACTGCTACTACAGTACCTCGACAGACACAAAACACACACACAGAGCAGTACCTCGACAGACACAAAACACAAAAAACACACACACACAGACAGACACAGAGCAGTACAAAAACACACACACAGAGCAGTACGACAGAGCAGTACCTCGACACGACAGACACAAACACACACACAGAGCAGTACCTCAGACACGACAGACACAAAAACACACACACAGAGCAGTACCTCGACAGACACAGAGCAAACAGACACAAAACACACACACAGAGCAGTACCTCGACAGACACAAAACACACACACACAACACACACACACACAGAGCAGTACCTCGACAGACACAAAACACACACACACAGAGCAGTACCTCGACACGACAGACACAAAACACACACACAGAGCAGTACCTCGACACGACAGACACAAAACACACACACACACAGAGCAGTACCCGACAGACACAAAACACAAAACACAGACACACAGACAACACACACACACACAGAGCAGTACCCGACAGACACAAAACACACACACAGAGCAGTCGACAGACACAACAGACACAAAACACACACACAGAGCAGTACCTCGACAGACACAAAAAACAAACACACACACACAGACACAAAACACACACACAGCAGTACCTCGACAGACACAAAACACACACACAGAGCAGTACCTCGACAGACAAACACAAACACGACAGACACAAAACACACACACAGAGCAGTACCTCGACAGACACAAAAACACACACACACAGAGCAGTAGACAAACACAAACACACACACAGAGCAGTACCTCGACAGACACAAACACACACACAGACAGTACACAGAGCAGTACCTCGACAGACACAAAACACACACACAGAGCAGTACCTCGACAGACACAAAACACACACACACACAGAGCAGTACCTCGACAGACACAAAACACACACACACACAGAGCAGTACCTCGACAGACACAAAACACACACACACACAGAGCAGTACCTCGACAGACACAAACACACACACACAGAGCAGTACCTCGACAGACACAAAAACACACACACAGAGCAGTACTCGACAGACACAAAACACACACAGAGCAGTACCTCGACAGACACAAAAACACACACACACACAGAGCAGTACCTCGACAGACACAAAAAACACACACACAGAGCAGTACCTCGACAGACACAAAAAACACACACACAGAGCAGTACGACAGACACAAAACACACACACACACACAGAGCAGTACGACAGACACAAAACACACACACAGAGCAGTACGACAGACACAAAAAACACACACACAGAGCAGTACGACAACACACACACACAGTACCTCGACAGACACAAAAAACACACACACAGAGCAGTACGACAGACAGCAGTAAACACACACACACACAGAGCAGTACCTCGACAGACACAAAACACACACACAGACAGTACCTCGACAGACACAAAACACACACACAGAGCAGTACCCGACAGACACAAAAAAACACACACAGACAGAGCAGTACCTCGACAGACACAAAAAACACACACACACACAGACAGACAAAAAACACAGAGCAGTAAAACACAAAACACACACACAGAGCAGTACCTCGACAGACACAAAACACACACACACACACAGAGCAGTACCTCGACAGACAGACAAAACACACACACACACAGAGCAGTACCTCGACAGACACAAAACACACACACACAGTACCTCGACAGACACAAAACACACACACACAGAGCAGTACCTCGACAGACACAAAACACACACACACACAGAGCAGTACCTCGACAGACACAAAACACACACACACAGACACACACACACACAGAGCAGTACCTCGACAGACACAAACACACACACAGAGCAGTACCTCGACAGACACAAAACACACACACAGAGCAGTACCTCGACAGACACAAAACACACACACACACAACACACACACACAGAGCAGTACCTCGACAGACACAAAAACACACACACAGAGCAGTACCTCGACAGTACAGCAGTAAACACACACACACAGACAGACAGACACAGAACAGTACCTCGACAACACAAAACACACACACACACAGAGCAGTACCTCGACAGACGACAGACAAAAAACACACACACACAGAGCACCTCGACAGAGCAGAGCAGTACCACACAGAGCAGAGACAGACACAAAACACACACACAGAGCAGTACCTCGACAGACACAAAACACACACACAGAGCAGTACCTCGACAGACACAAAACACACACACACACACAGAGCAGTACCTCGACAGACACAAAACACACACACACAGAGCAGTACCTCGCCACGACAGACACAAAACACACACACACACAGAGCAGTACCTCGACAGACACAAAACACACACACAGAGCAGTACCTCGACAGACACAAAACACACACACACAGAGCAGTACCTCGACAGACACAAAACAACACACACACACAGAGCAGTACCTCGACAGACACAAAAACACACACACAGAGCAGTACCTCGACAGACACAAAACACACACACAGAGCAGTACCGACAGACAGACACAAAACAAAACACACACAGAGCAGTACCTCGACAGACACACAAAAAACACACACACAGAGCAGTACCTCGACAGACACAAAAAACACACACACACAGAGCAGTACCTCGACAGACACAAAAACACACACACACACAGACAGACGACAGACACAAAACACACACACAGAGCAGTACCTCGACAGACACGACAGACAGACAAAACACACACACAGAGCAGTACCTACAGAGCAGTACCTCGACAGACAGACACAAAAACACACACACAGAGCAGTACCTCGACAGACACAAACACACACACACAGAGCAGTACCTCGACAGACACAAAACACACACACAGAGCAGTACCTCGACAGACACAAAAACACACACACAGACACAAAACACACACACAGACAGACACAAAACACACACACAGAGCAGTACGACAGACACAAAACACACACACACAGAGCAGTACCTCGACAGACACAAACACACACACACACAGAGCAGTACCTCGACAGACACAAAAACACACACACAGAGCAGTACCGACGACACAAAACACACACACAGAGCAGTAACAGACACAAAACACACACACAGCAAGACACACAAACACACACACACAGAGCAGTACGACAGACACAAACACACACAGACACACAGACACAAAAACACACACACACAGAGCAGTACCTCGACAGACACAAAACACACACACAGAGCAGTACCACGACAGACACAAAACACACACACAGAGCAGTACACAGACACAAAACAACACACACACAGAGCAGTACCTCGACAGACACAAAACAAAACACACACACAGAGCAGTACCTCGACAGACACAGAAAAACACACACACAGAGCAGTACCTCGACAGACAGACACGACAGAAACACACACACAGAGCAGTACCTCGACAGACACAAAAAAACACACACACAGAGCAGTACCTCGACAGACACAAAAAACACACACACAGAGCAGTACCTCACACACACACAGAGCAGTACCTCGACAGACACAAAAAACACACACACAGCAGAGCAGTACAGAGCTCGACAGACACAAAAACACACACACACAGAGCAGTACCTCGACAGACACAAAACACACACACAGAGCAGTACCTCGACAGACACAAAACACACACACAGAGCAGTACCACACAGACAGACACAAAACACACACACAGAGCAGTACCTCGACAGACACAAAAACACACACACACAGAGCAGTACCTCAGAGCAGACCGACAGACACAAAACACACACACAGACAGACACAAAACAACACACACACAGAGCAGTACCTCGACAGACACAGAGCAGTACCACAGACAAACACACACACACAGAGCAGTACCTCGACAGACACAAACACACACACACAGAGCAGTACCTCGACAGACACAAAAAACACACACACAGAGCAGTACCTCGACAGACACAAAAACACACACACACACAGAGCAGTACGACAGACACACAAACACACAGACACAGAGCAGTACCTCGACAGACACAAAACACACACACAGAGCAGTACGACAGACACAAAAACACACACACAGAGCAGTACCTCGACAGACACAAAAAACACACACACAGAGCAGTACCTCGACAGACACAAAAAACACACACACAGAGCAGTACTCGACAGACAGACACAAAACACACACACAGTACCTCGACAGACACAAAACACACACACACACACACAGAGCAGTACCTCGACAGACACAAAAACACACACACAGAGCAGTACCTCGACAGACACAAAAAACACACACACAGAGCAGTACCTCGACAGACACAAAACACACACACAGAGCAGTACCTCGACAGACACAAAACACACACACAGAGCAGTACCTCGACAGACACAAAACACACACACAGAGCAGTACCTCGACAGACACAAAACACACACACAGAGCAGTACCTCGACAGACACAAAACACACACACAGAGCAGTACCTCGACAGACACAAAACACACACACAGAGCAGTACCTCGAGCCACCTGGTTTCTGCAGGCGCGTAGAGACTGAAAGAGACTGAAGCCATCAATAGTGACCAGGGCTGCTGGGTAAAGAATGCTCAGCTCCTCATGCTAAGAGAGAGAGAGAGAGAGAATGAGAGTGAGAGAGCGAGAAATTCATAAATAAAGTGTCATGAAAAGAACCTTGATACCCAGGCCCAGACAGCTATCAGTGTTTTGGTGTTTGCTACAGCCGTACCTGCTCGGTGACACCAGGGTGGCGGGGGATCTCGTAGGTGCGACACTTGAGCCTCAGGACAGGATCCTCATTCAACAGCTGGGCTAGGAGTAGGACCCCACTCTGACAAAAACACACAAAACACCACTGTTAGAATAACATTAACACACCAGCCAGACTTCCAGGTAACAAGTCAATACTGCTGTACTGCACCTCTGTGTAGAAGCGAACATAACCAGATGAGAAGCCCACTACAATACAAGTCCAGTCTGGCCGACCTGTGGAACTCCTGAACACACACACACACAGACAGACAGAGTTAATACTTATCATTAGAACACAAACCAACATACACATTGATATGTACACACAAGTGATCATACATGGAGGATGGACACACACACAGACAGTGTCGGACATACTAGATGGCTTACCTTTTCTGGCTGGCCAGAGGTATACAGATGACACTGCTCACACTCTCCCTGTAAAGAGGCAGGCACGCACACACACACACAGTCGATATGTATACTTTTACAATGTAAGTAATAATGAACTTCCCATGTCAATAAAGTCAATTGAATTTAATTGAATCTGGAATCTAATCTTGACTTCTTTCTGTGTCCTTTCCTTTCCTCACATTCTCTCAGTCTAACCCCCTCTCTCATTCATCCACCCTTATGTTTCTTTCCCTCCGTTCTCTTCCCGCTCCTCCCCCGTTCTCTTCCCCTCCCCCCTCTGTTCTCCCCCCTCCTCCCTCTGTTCTCCCCCTCCTCCCTCTGTTCTCCCCCTCCTCCCTCTTTCCGTTCTCTTCCCCCTCCTCCTCCCTCTGTCCGTTCTCTTCCCCCTCCTCCTCCCTCTGTCCGTTCTCTTCCCTCCTCCTCCTCCCTCTGTCCGTTCTCTTCCCACTCCTCCTCCGTTCTCTTCCCACTCCTCCTCCGTTCTCTTCCCCCTGTTCTCTCATTCCCTCTTTCCCTCTCTCACTCCTCCTTCTGTTCTCTCCAACCCCTCCTCCCCTGTATTCCCCCCTTCTCTCATTCCCTCCTCCCCCGTTCTCTTCCCGCTCCTCCTCCGTTCTCTTCCCCCCTCCTCCCCTCCGTTCTCTCCCCGCTCCCTCCCCGTTCTCTTCCCTCGTTCTCTTCCCGCTCCTCCCCGTTCTCTATTCGCTCCTCCCCGTTCTCTTCCCGCTCCTCCCCGTTCTCTTCCCGCTCCTCCCCGTTCTCTACCCGCTCCTCCTCCCCCGTTCTCTACCCGCTCCTCCCCCGTTCTCTACCCGCTCCCCTCCCCCCGTTCTACCCCCCCCTCCTCCGTTCTACCCCCCCCCCTCCTCCTCCGTTCTCTTCCCTCTTCCCCCTCCTCCTCCGTTCTCTTCCCTCTTCTCCCCCCTCCTCCTCCATTCTCTTCCCCCCTCCTCCTCCGTTCTCTTCCCCGCTCCCCCTCCTCCTCCGTTCTCTTCCCCCCCGCTCCTCCTCCGTTCTCTTCCCCCGCTCCTCCTCCGTTCTCTTCCCCCGCTCCTCCTCCGTTCTCTTCTCTCCCCCTCTGTTCTCCCCCTCCTCCCTCTGTTCTCCCCCCTCCTCCCTCTGTCCGTTCTCTTCCCACTCCTCCTCCGTTCTCTTCCCACTCCTCCTCCGTTCTCTTCCCACTCCTCCTCCGTTCTCTTCCCCCTGTTCTCTCCCCACTCCTCCTCCGTTCTCTTCCCCCTGTTCTCTCCCCCTCCTCCCTCTCTCCCTCCCCCCTCCCTCCTTCTGTTCTCTCCAACCCCTCCTCCCCCGAATCCCCCCCGTTCTCTCATTCCCTCCTCCCCCGTTCTCTCACCCCTCCTCTGTGCTGAGAGTTCCACTCCAGGACACAGCCAGGGTCATCTCCTCTCGGCCGCCATCATCTGTCCGCCACTTCGCTGCAAGAAAGAGGAAACAATGTCAACACACACCCCACCAACAGCAGTGTATGTGTCATTGGGAGATGTTTATGTATTTGAGGACATTGACTTTGTTTCATGTAGCTTTAATAAGGGTAGGGTAGAGAGCATTTGTGTGTACATTAACATGCGTGTCTGTGTTTTGGGACACATACCTGAGAGAAACACAGCCTTGTGGTCTTTGGCAACGACCATCAGGTCTGAGCAGGGAGACAGAGAAACCACACAGTCCTGCAGCCAAGGGGCACTCCCTGCAGCACTGTCCTCCTCCACCCCCTAAGGAACACAACAACAGGACCAAACCTTATAGATCACAGAGGGCTATGGAAGGGTGCTGTCTGATTTAGGCTAGTCTTCAGTTAAAGAATATAAATAGGGTAAGAGACAGACAAACTGACCGTGGTGGTGCCACTGCCATCTTCTTTGGCCTCAGGGTTATCCCATGACCCCCAGTCTGAGTCGTCCCAGGCCAGCTCATTCTCTGAGCGAGAGAGATCAATCACAACTATTAGGTGGTGCAATCCAGAGTCAATTGTCAGTTAAAATGTTAGTGGTTCTTTGTAACTCAGCTGGTAAAGCATGGTGCTTTTAATGCCAGGGCAGTGGGTTTGATTCCTGGGACCACCCATAAGTAAAATGTATGCACACATGACTAAGTCGCTTTGGATAAAAGTGTGTGCTAAATGGCATATATTATTATTATTATAATAGTTAGGCTATAAAGCTAAACATTTATTAAAATCAGGTGATGCATGATACACACATGTACACACATCTTTGGACTGGCAGGGGCAAACTAACAAAGAAGGCAGAGAGCAAGCTGAGCATCAAGTACAAGAGACCTCCCCCGACCCAAAGAGAGAAGGGATGAAGTTGGAGATGCTATAAATATCAGTAAGTGGGGAAAGGAAAGAGATTAACAGAACTCGCATTGACAGTGGGACTCCTGTTGACATAGTCTGACTGCAACATCCATGGACAATGGCTCAGGGCTTTGAGTATGTGTATGTATGCTTATGTGTGTGAGTGTGTGTCTTCCTTTGTCCAGCATCATGCAGTAATCTGTTCAAGCGCCCTCCTGTAGGATGACTCATATGACAAAGGGCAAATCCCCCCTCCTTCCTCCCTCTTTCCATCTTCATCTGCCTCCCGCTGGTACTGCAGCTCTCCAGGTCTCACCTGCACTACACCGTGCGCTCATCAACTGCTATAATCTCTAATTCTATTATTCATGATGTGACAGGTCAAAGATGTAAAGAGACATAGGAATACGTGCATTCTTTACACTCCCTGGTATTTGTAGCACTTAGATCACTGGAACTAAATTTGCAACTTGAGTTGTCAGAGAGAGTTGTCAGATTCTGCAGGCATGAGATGACAAGTGACGTAGCCCATAGGACAAATGACAGTCAACTGGATTGTCAACAACAAGTTGTGCAATTTGTGAACCATTTTTGGTCGCAATTTTTTTTTTTTCACACACACACACACACTTTATACAAGTCTATAGCAAATGTTGCTGTTTGTATACCTCGTCTCTTTTTTTCAAAGCAATCAAACAAGTTGGTCATAACCAGCAATTTAGCTCGCCCAGAGCTGAGCGTTAGCTAGTTAACTTACCTGATTTCTTGTCCCCCAAAGAAGGGTTGTTTTGCTGGTTCTGGAACAAGAACTCCCGGACTGCTTTGAGTTCTTGGACCCGGCAGAACTCGAGCAGGCAGCAGGACATTTCGACCCGGTCCCGACGAGGCAGAGGGGATACAGGGAATTAGCCAGCTAAGCTACCGTTAGCTGGCAGCTGCAGTCCAACGGGGAAACAACAACGTTGCAGTATGATGAAGTTAGCGCTAATCAAGAAGACAAGACTCCTCAGGGATCCTTTGCGTTGAAATATGTATCGTTTCCATGAATGTTAGTAAACAAATACATGTACAAGGTGTTGCTGTCAGTGGATTTCGTTAATATTTGCACTGTTTCAACCTTTTACTGCAAGTGTTTTGGTGATGACCAATGACTGACTGTATTGTGATGACACATCGCTAACCATAAAATACAATCTCGAGGCACTTTTACAGAGACGATTTTGTGTACGTCGCCCTCTATGGCTCAGGAAGGCAGGTTCAACAAATAAAATTGAGCTTTGTTCAAGGTCAGCAAAGGTTGACAAATCAACACAGCAAAAAACGCCTACCCTTCAGGCTTGAATCGATAATTACACTGGTGCCAGTAAAAGAATAATATGTGAAATCTATTGGTGCTGCCTTTTCACACGGGGTTTCAACCTGGGATGCATCTTGAGAGGACCGCAGCGGCTTTTGCATAATATGAACCGTGTACTGTTCTTGAATGCACCACAAGCCTGCGAACATTTCACTGCGCAAACCATAGAACAAACGGCATTTGTTATGACTCTGACATGATCAAAACTCGTTCTAATTTGCTGTTCATGCCATTTGATTTTTCCACGTTGGATGTAACAAAACGTCATACATAATTATGATAAACAGCTTGTCCTAATTTATCGCTTTTGATACAATGTAACTCTTCGTCCTGAGTGTTCGAAACAGCGCCTTGCTGGAGTGGACAGCTTCTTACTTCCTGATGTATGTTTAACAGCGAGTGGAAATTATTATGGAGGGGTTGTGCAACCGAGTTTGTGGCATGAAATATCTAGCGCTGCAACATGAAAATAAATCCTGTGTCTAAATAACTGACTGGTCAGTTTAACGGCAGACAGTATGCTAATACAGTCTGTTGTATTCTAGCTTGCTCTGCGGAATCCTTACAGCCTTTAAGATGCTTGAGACTCCTCCTGGCTATCCCTTCGAAGAGATAGAATATGAGGACATAGAAGTTGAAGAGGTAAGTGTCGTATGATAGCTGCCTATAGTACCAAACAATTCGCCTTTTGTGAGGGGAAATTACAGTAACCTTGTTGAATAGAAGTTTAGTGTTGTGATCATCCATGCCACTTCTGTGTCAGTTTCAACTATGGAGCCAAGATAGGCTACCTCTTTCAAAACACCAGCAGTATCTAATGATTTTTATAAACGGGGTGGTTCAAGCCCTGAATGCTGATTGGCTGACAACCATGGTATATCAGACCGTATACCACGGGTATGACAAAGCATTCATTTTTACTGCTCTAATTACATTGATAACCAGTTTATAATAGCAGTAAGGCACCTCGTGGGTTTGTGATATATGGCTAATACACCACGGCTAAGGGCTCCGCCTAGGCACTCCGCGTTGTGCGTAAGAACAGCCATTAGCCGTGGTATATTAGCCATATACCATACTTCCTCTGGCTTTATTGCTTTAGTAGATTATACAGAAAATTACCAGACCGACCACCACTCAGCAACATGTCAGATTATAACCTAGAAGAGGACCCGTTGTCCAGGACTCACAGAAGGGACAGAAATTAAAACACAATTATTTATATACTCACTATTTATATATACCACCTCGTCTCCATCTTGGCACTACCCCACCATTGTAAAAAAAAAATTGGAAGCTATAGAAATGCATTTATTAATGTCTACATTTGTTTTTTCCATATTTATTCTATTACAGACACCTTAATGCATAGTTTCAAGTTGTACGATGTAAGTTAAACATTAAACAAAATATATAAATATTTTCTTTAACGTATAAAAAAAATACAGTACTAGTTTAGACACAGTAAAGTTTAGACACCTACTCATACCAGGGTTTTTCATTATTTTTACTATTTTCTACATTTTCTTCAGTATTATTCTACAATGTGGGAAATAGTATAAAATAAGAAAAGCCCTTGAATGAGTAGGTGTGTCCAAACTTTTGACTGCTACTGTATATTTTTGACCTTGAAACATTTAATTGAAATACTGTAGAATTCCATTAATTCCTATGGATGACTGCATCTTCTGGCTGCATCAAAGCCTCTCATTGGCCAATACAAAGCATCAGCAATCCAGGGTTTATATACATTATTGTGAAGACATTTTCCTTGAAAGCATGTTACTAGACTAGAGCTGCTGTGTTTTATATGTGTGACATTTGTTTCTTTGTGTTTCTCCAGGTTGTTGGCAGAGGGACATTTGGAGTTGTCTTCAAGGCTAAATGGAAAGGCAAAGATGTGGCCATCAAGACCATAGAGAGTGAATCTGAGAGGAAAGCTTTTGTAGTAGAGGTACAGGAACCTCCTCCCCTTATCTGCTGTAAAGCATCGTTTTTCATTTAACCCTGTTTTTTGGGGTCTAGTCTATTGTTGAAATAAGTTTTGTTATCCCAATATAAAAATTCCCGCTAACATTTATGGACTCTTGATATTAGGTAGCAGCAGTCAAATGATATCCAGTTACAATGTAAATTAAGCAATACATGAATGTTAGGATGGTGAGATCCGTTTCACTTATCCATGTCTCTTCTTCATCCAGCTCCGCCAGCTTTCCAGAGTAAATCACCCAAATATTGTCAAGCTCTATGGCTCATGTGATAATCCAGTGAGTACATTCAGGAGAGTTGTCTTAGTATGATTTGCCTGGTGTTCAATTATATACTTTAGGCCCATGCGTAATTATTCATTTATTAGTGATTTATTATTCATTTAATAGGTCTACAGATTTTCCTCTATATTAACCCCACCGTTTGCAATGTCATACACTAAGTGTTTTTCCTTTTTATCAAAATGATTGTAACATTCTCACACAGGTTTGTCTTGTTATGGAATATGCTGAGGGTGGCTCCTTATACAATGGTAAGAAATCAATTCAGCTTCATTTCAACATAGTATTTTCTTTCATGTAATTTCTTAGCTATTTCAATAAGTGTATTGTTAGTGCTTCTATTTGCCAACCATAGCTTGAATCCTTCATCTTAGTCGAAGTGCATTTAACAGTGTATCAATCTCCCACTATATTTCTGTCTAGTTCAGTCTGGTGTCTTGTGCAAGGGATTCCTACTGTATGTCATTGTTCAATCTTGATCTGTGAGGGTCTGTGCCAGTTACCATGTTAATAATGTATCTCTGTCTGTTCTGTGCGCCCCACCCGACTCTCTTTCTCTCTCTCTCGTCTGTGTTGTCTGTCCATTCCAAGTGCTGCATGGAGCTGAGCCCCTGCCCCAGTACAGTGCATCCCACGCTATGAGCTGGTGTCTGCAGTGTGCTCAGGGTGTATCCTATCTCCACGCCATGAAACCCAAGGCCCTCATTCACAGAGACCTCAAACCACCCAAGTATGGCCCTTTTGTTTGTGCTGTTGCTTAACTGCCTGTTTCAGGGTTGCAAAATTCCAGGAACTTTCCCAAATTTCCTCAGTTTTCCAGAAATCGCGGTGGGAAGATCCCTGGAATTATGAGGGAATAAGCAGAAAATGCAGGAGTCCTCCAACCAAGATTTCTGGAAAACCAGGGAATTGTGGCAAAGTTACCAGAACTTTGCAATCTGTTTACACTACTTTAAAAAAAATGTATATATGGTACCAGTCAAAAGTTTGAACACGCCTACTCATTCGAGGGTTTTTCTATATTTTTACTAATTTCTACATTGTAGAATAATAGTGAAGACATCACAATTATGAAATGACACATGGAATTTTGTAGCAACTAAAAATGTGTTTAACAAATCAAAATATATTTGAGATTCTTCAAATTAACTACCCTTTGCCTTGATGACAGCTTTGCGTATTGGCATTCTCTCAACCAGCTTCATGAGGTAGTCACCTGGAATGCATTTCAATTAACAGGTGTGCCTTGTTAAAAGTTAATTTGTGGAATTAATTTCATTAATGTGTTTTGAGACAATCAGTTGTGTTGTGACAAGGTAGGTTTGGTATACAAAATATAGCCCTATTTGGTAAAAGACCTAGTCCATTATGTCAAGAACAGCTCAAAAAAGAAAAGTCCATCATTACTTAAAGACATGAAGGTCAGTGAATTTGGAAAATTAAGAACTTTTAAAGTTTATTCAAGTGCAGTTCCAAAAACCATCAAACGCTATGATGAAACTGGCTCTCATGAAGACCCAGGAAAGGGTTTGAAAAAGTAAGACCCACAGGAAAGGAAGACCCAGAGATACCTCTGCTGCAGAGGATAAGTTCATTAGAGTTAACTGCACCTCAGATTGCACCTCAAATAAATGCTTCACAGAGTTCCAGTAACAGACACATCTCAACATCAACTGTTCAGAGGAGACTGTGTGAATCAGGCCTTCATGGTCGAACTACTGCAAAGAAACCACAACTAAAGGACACTCATGACTTTCCTGTGCAGATCCGAAGGATTAGGTTACAGTGAGTCAGCTCTACAGCGCCCTCTCTCTCCCACAGAGGGGGAGAGGGATGCAGTTAGGCAGTTTTATGACGGTCGTAAATGAACTCTGCAAAAAAAGAATTTGCCAGTTCTTGCTGCGAGATGGTACCCCACTCTTCCACCAAGGCACCTGCAGGTTCCCGGACATTTCTGGGGGGGGGGGGGGGATTCAACCGGTCCCAGACGTGCTCAATGGGATTGACATCCGGGATCTTCGCTGGCCATGGCAGAACACTGACATTCCTGTCTTGCAAGAAATCACGCACAGAACAAGCAGTATGGCTAGTGGCATTGTCATGCTGGAGGGTCATGTCAGGATGAGCCTGCAGGAAGGGTATCACATGAGGGAGGGGGATGTCTTGCCTGTAACGCACAGCGTTGAGACTGCCTGCAATGACAACAAGCTCAGTCCGATGATGCTGTGACACACCACCCCAGAACCTGACGGACCCTCCACCTACAAATTGATCCCGCGCCAGAGTACAGGCCTTGGTGTAATGCTCATTCCTTCAACGATAAACGTGAATCCAACCATCACCCCTGGTGAGACAAAACCGTGACTCGTCAGTGAAGAGCACTTTTTGCCAGTCCTGTCTGTTCCAGCGGCGGTGGGTTTGTGCCCATAGGTGACGTTGTTGCCGGTGATGTCTGGTGAGGACCTGCCTTACGACAGACCTAGAAGCCCTCAGTCCAGCCTCTCTCAGCCTATTGCGGACAGTCTGAGCACTGATGGAGGGATTGTGTGTTCCTGGTGTAATTCGGGCAGTTGTTGTTGCAATCCTGTATCTGTCCCGCAGGTGTGATGTTCGGATGTACCTACCCTGTGCAGGTGTTGTTACACGTGGTCTGCTACTGCGAGGATTATCAGCTGTCCGTCCTGTCTCCCTGAAAGGGATAAAGAAACCAGTTGTTTGT
Source organism: Oncorhynchus gorbuscha (assembly GCF_021184085.1). Classification (NCBI taxonomy): domain Eukaryota; kingdom Metazoa; phylum Chordata; class Actinopteri; order Salmoniformes; family Salmonidae; genus Oncorhynchus; species Oncorhynchus gorbuscha. Next base: position 16,802,431 of record NC_060189.1, on the reverse strand, counting down.
GTCATCCGTTTCGGGACAGTACATTTGACATGGTCCGTAAGCTTGAGTTCATTTGCAAGCAAAAAAATCATACAATGATGGAAAGACCTGTGTTGTCCTTGTTAATGCAGACAGAAAATAGCTCCAACTTCTTAATCATAGCCTCAATTTTGTCCCGCACATTGAATATAGTTGTGGAGAGTCCCTGTAATCTGCGTTGTTGTATGTGTTGAACTGCTTTGCTTTATCTTGGCCAGGTCTCAGTTGTAAATGAGAACTTGTTCTCAACTAGCCTACCTGGTTAAATAAAGGTGAGAAAAAAAATACATGTAAAATCCTATTTCTGTATGTTGTAAAAGCGTTACATGGTCGCTGCCAATATCATTGCATAATGCAGAAAATACACGAGAGTTCAGGGGCCTTGCTTTAACAAAGTTAACCATTTTCACTGTAGTGTGCAAAACATCTTTCAAGCTGTCAGGCATTCCCTTGGCAGCAAGAGCCTCTCGATAGATGCGGAAGTTTACCCAAGTGGTGTCGGAAGCAACTGCTTGCACGCGCGTTACCACTCCACTATGTATCCCTGTCATAGTTTCATAGTCGCCGTAATCGCACTCGGAACAAAGCGCAGCGTGAAATCGGTCCCCCCCCCCAAAGGTGCGGCAAAACCTGACTCTATAGGGGAGGGTCCGGGTGGGCATCTAGCCAGCACAGGTGGCACATCTAACCGGCACAGGTGGCACGAGGATGAGACACGGGACGTACCGGACTGGGAAGGCGCGCTTGAGGCCTAGTGCGTGGAGACGGCATAGGTGATACCGGACTGGTGACACCCACTTCAAGTGCGAGTAGCAGGCACAGGACGTACCGGACTGGGGAGACATACTGGAGACCTGGTGCGTGGAGCCGGCACAATTGGTACAGAACAGATGACAACCTTCACACAGTGAGTGTGGGGAGCTGGCACAGAACGTACTGGGCTGTGGAGGCGCACTGGAGACCTGGTACGTGGAGCCGGCACAAATTGTACCTGAATGATGACACACTTCGCACGGCGTGTGCGGGGAGCTGGCACAGAACATACTGGGCTGTTGCGGCGTATTGGAGACCTGGTGCGTGGAGCCGGAACACATGGTACCAGACAGATAACACGCTCCTCAGGACAAGTACAGAGAGCTGACTCAGGTGGCATCAGACTGATAACACGCTCCTCAGGACAAGTACAGAGAGCTGACTCAGGTGGCATCGGACTGATAACACGCTCCTCAGGACAAGTACAGAGAGCTGACTCAGGTGGCATCAGACTGATAACAGCTCCTCAGACAATTACAGAGAGCTGACTCAGGTGGCATCAGACTGATAACACGCTCCTCAGGACAAGTACAGAGAGCTGACTCAGGTGGCATCAGACTGATAACACGCTCCTCAGGACAAGTACAGAGAGCTGACTCAGGTGGCATCAGACTGATAACACGCTCCTCAGGACAAGTACAGAGAGCTGACTCAGGTGGCATCAGACTGATAACACGCTCCTTAGGGCGAATGTCGTGCATCATACATCAACACAACAACTCTCTCATTTCTCTCTCCTCCACTTTCTCCAGCCACTCACTGACTGTCTCTGACTCTCTCCGGTCACTCTCCTCCAATTTCTCCCTCTTCTCCCAGAATGGCTCTGGTTCACTCCTCGGCTCCGCCAACCACCCCGTGTGCTGCCCCCCCCCCATTTGGGCTTTCTATGTGGCCGCGAACCCCGGCGTTGTCGCTGTCCTCCCTTCTCTCCTTGCGTCTGCTTCCATGGAAGGCTTTTGTCTCCTGCCATAATTTCCTCCCAAATCCAGGATATCTTCTCCTCCTTGATCTCCTCCCAAGCCCAGGATACTTTCTCCTCCTGGGCACGCTGCTTGGTCCTGTTGTGGTGAGATCTTCTGTCACGATCGTCCTAATCACACTCGGACCAAAGCCCAGCATGAAATCGGTTCAACATATTTTAGTTGAAGTGAACCGCAAAAACACAATAAAGAATAAACAAAACGTGACTTTCTGGAATGCTCACAGGCAACAAACAACACAAAAACAAGATCCCACAAAAAAAACGTGGGGAAATGGCTGCCTAAATATGATCCCCAATCAGAGACAAGGCTAAACAGCTGCTCTGATTGGGAACCATACCAGGCCAACATAAAAAATAAAACAAACTAGATTACCCACCCTAGTCACACCACGACCTAACCAAAATAGAGAATAAAAAGGCTCTCTATGGTCAGGGCGTGGCACATGGCTTTTGCGCCATCAGTACAGATACCAACACGTCTTGACCACCAAAGTCCATTTGATGTCACAAAGATGTCCAGTACTTTAAAAATATCCTCTCATGTTGTCCTGATTTTCTGTGGTTTGCAGAAAAGGATGTCTTCCTTAATTGACCCCCCCATAAACGTAACAGACATTTACCAGGAGCTGTGCCAGGTCCGCCACGCCTGTTGACTCATCCAGCTGTAATGCGTATAATTCACTGGCTTGTATGCGAAGCAGTAATTGTTTCAAAACATATCCTGCCATGTCACCGATGCGTTTTGAAACAGTTGTTTGATGAAGACATTGTCTGTATAGTTTTTTTGGCCTTTTCCCCCAGCATTGTCCCAGCCATATCCGTGGAAGCAGGAAGAATGACATCCTCCACAATACTATGGGGTTTGCCTGTCCTAGCCACTCGGTTAATGTGGTGGCAGGTAGCCTAGTGGTTAGGGCATTGGGCCAGTAACCAAAATGTTGCTAGATCGAATCCCCGAGCTGACAAGGTAAAAATCTGACTTGCCTAGTTAAATAAAAATAATATGTACAAAAATGGTATCTGTTTGCTTTTATACATGTCTTACTACTCGAAAGTCGTCTTTATTCTCATTCAAACTCCCGTCGCTTATTTTTCAAATTGTCATGTTTCATTTCTGAATGTCTGTGCAAGAGTGAAGGTTTCCCGCGAGCGAGTAACGGTTAATGTGATTGGATGTTAATTATTTGAATAGGCTACCTATATTTGACATTGTGTTGTTATTATACTGAACACTATATGGTTTAATTAGATTTTTGCCAGTGAAACGAGGCTACTCAGGCGAGAGAAAAAAACTCACCCAAATGTATAGCCCCGTTGGAAAATATAAATATACTGTTTGAAAATGTGAAGGGAAAAAAAAACATTATAAAAAAAAAAAAAAATGCGAATCACATTTTTATTTGGCATACCCCCAACTGCATTGCACATACCCCAGTTTGGGAATACCTGCTCTATGGTATCTATTCTAAACAAACAGAGTGAAGACTAAGGCCCACTGAACACCCTGTGGTACACCTCTGGAAGATGCGTTCTATCAGACACTCTGAGACCAACCTACTACAACTACAAAGGACATGGTGACCTCTGGTGGACAACCAGAGACTTTCTGATGAACTACTCTCCACAGACTGATCGAGTGATTTCACCAGAGTGAGACGACAAAGACATACAAGCGTAAATATGTACTTTGTATTTCTAAATCCGAATGAGCGGTTGTTAGGTTGCTAAATATCCACATTTACAATGAGCATATTATTCAACTGTATGTATGATAGTTGAATCCCTTTTGTCTCTCCTCCCGCTCTTTCGTTTCCCATCCCCTTTCATTGGGGCGGCAGGTAGCCTAGTTGTTAGAGCATTGGGCCAGTAGCCGAAAGGTTGTTGGATCGAATCCCTGAGCTAACAAGGTAAAAATCTGTCATTCTGCCACTGTTCCCCGGTAGGCTGTCATTTTAAATAAGAATTTGTTTTTAACTGACTTGCCTAGTTTAAAAAAGGTTAAATAAAAAGTAATAAAACATTTTTTAAATTATGTAACCGGCCATCATATCGGGTTAGTCCACTAGGGACTTTTCATTGCATCATGTTAGTAACCAATGTATAATCTATCCTGTGTGTGTTTATGTAATTCTGTGTTAGTTATTTATTTACTAACTAAATAAATAAGCCAATTTGTGTATCGCTGATTCATCCTGGAGACTAGGGTTGGTGCAGATTTGAAGTCAACAACGTTCTGAATGAGACTGATGAGGTAATAATGATAATTAATGGATGACTGGTATAACGATATATTTATATCTGTAGAGTTAATTTGGGAAACGGTAACTCATTAAACAAACTTTCCGTGGTGACCCAAGATTGCTAATGAGTTAATTGTTACATGATTAGTTTAATCATCGTAATAATTAAACATAGTTAACTGATTTGATAAAATAATCGTCATCGCATTAATGGTACCAACATCACGACAACACCAATAAGAAGAGACTTGCTTGAGCCAAGAAACATGAGCAATGGACATTAGACCGGTGCAAATCTGTCCTTTGGTCCAAATGTGAGATTTTTGGTTAGCCGCCATGTCTTTGTGAGACGCAGAGTAGGTGAATGGATGATCTCTGCATGTGTGGTTCCCACCGTGAAGCATGGAGGAGAAGCTGTGATGGTGTGGGGGTGCTTTGCTGGTGATACTGTCAGTGATTTATTTCGAATTGAAGGCACACTTAACCAGCATGGCTACCACAGCATTTTGCAGCGATACGCCATCCCATCTGGTTTGCACTTAGTGGGGCTGTCATTTGTTTTTTTCAACAGGACAATCACCCAACACACCTCCAGGCTGTGTAAGGGCTATTTGACCAAGAAGGAGAGTGATGAGGGCTGCATCAGCTGACTTGGCCTCCACAATGACTCGACCTCAACCCAATTGAGATGGTTTGGGATGAGTTGGACTGCAGAGTGAAGGAAAAGCAACCAACAAGTGCTCACCATATGTGGGAACTCCTTCAAGACTGTTGGAAAAACATTCCAGGTGAAGCTGGTTGAGAGAATGCCAAGAGTGTGCAAAGCTGTCATCAAGGCAAAGGGTGGCTACTTTGAAGAATCTAAAATATTTTTTGATTAGTTTAACACTTTCTTTGGTTACTACATGATTCTGTATGTGTTATTCCATAGTTTTGATGTCTTCACTATTTTCCTACAATGTAGAAAATAGTTTTAAAAAATTATAAAGAAAAACCCTTGAATAAGTAGCTGTGTCCAAACTATTGACTGGTACTGTATATTTAATCCTGAAGAGTCTATTAACACATCTAAGTAACATTTTTTAAATCCCATCAGAATCCGTCAGTTTAAGCTAGAGATATCCGTTCTTTTGCATAGGCTGCGTCTCAATCCACTGCAATGTCAACCTTCTGCATCTGGTGTGGAAAGTGGCCGAGCTACAGCTGTGTTTTTCAGATCATGAGACATCCTGAAAATCGGTAGTTTCACTAAAATGTCAGAAGCGTCCGAAATGTCTGTATCGTCAAACTAGTATGACCACTCTATGGAAAGGGGAGACTCTCATTGCTCTATGACCCCCACAAGTGTCACTGGACTCGTCTGAAGATGGTAATGCTGATGTGCCAACTTCTGTCTGTAGCGTCTGAACCATTTGCGCTACAAACTAATATGACCCCACTATGGAAAGGAGAGACTCACGTTTGCTCTATGACCCCCCGCAAGGGCCATGGGACTCGTCTGAAGGTAACCCATACAAACAAATGGAGGTAGTTTTGTGCCAACAAAAAATAAGGGGTTAAATATGTGTCCAAAAAAACTAAAATGTTTTCTGAGCTTTCTTATATATCCTAGATATAGGACAGACACTTTAAAACCTTATTGCTTATGTTTTATTTGTTTGACAGTCTTTTTTAATTTGTGTGTTATTCAATGTGTTTCTATGGGCTGTAGTAGTAGTAGTAGTAAAGGCTAAATTCAAAATCAAGTAGCTAAATGATCCATGTTAAGGCCGCCTTCGCAAAACAATTCCCCCCCAACAGCTTAGACTTCTAGAGGTTAATGAGGTTGTACTCTCTGAACCTAAACCATAGCCACGTGTTTCAGTCTGCTACTTGTACAGGGTGGCACAGTGTTGAAGATCTGCGACTTTGGGACAGCCTGTGACATCCAGACACACATGACCAACAACAAAGGAAGTGCAGCCTGGATGGCACCAGAAGTGTTTGAAGGCAAGTAACCTTTAGCAAGGGGTTTTCCTCCTTTCATTCAAAAGCAGAAGACCAAAATGGACCAAGCACCAAGTCTCTCTGTTTCACCAATAGAACAATCTAGGATCTCACTCTAACCTGTATTCCTTCACTCACCTGTATCTCTCTGTGACTCTGTTGTGCAGGCAGTAACTACAGTGAGAAGTGTGATGTGTTCAGCTGGGGCATCATCTTGTGGGAAGGGATCACTCGTAGAAAGCCCTTTGACGAGATTGGAGGATCGGCCTTCTGCATCATGTGGGCCGTGCACAGAGGTGAGAGGTTAACAGACGCTTATTGTAGTTACATACACACAGAGGAATAAAACCGAAACCGCAAAATGTCTGTGTATTGAAGTGGAATATAGGTTTGAAAGAAAATCTTACCAAGTTGTTAGATGAAGATGAGTAGAGGAAGCCACTTTAGGCTATTGATATTCCCCCACTGACATGCCATTTTCTTGTATGGGTTGTCAGGGACTCGCCCCCCCCTGATAAAGGACCTCCCGGAGCCCATCGAGAATCTGATGACACACTGCTGGGACAAAGACCCTTCCCAGAGGCCCTCCATGGAGGAGGTCAGGAACACCATGGCAAGCCTCATGAAGGTACAGTACTGGAAAACCCCACAGACCCATGAGGTCAGAACTTCACATTCACAGCACTAATAATAACCCATAGATGTTAGTAAAAACCTGCAACTTCTTTCTTAAGTTATTATCAAATGGTGTCTCTTCCACAGTTTATGAGAGTTTGATTTTAGATCTGCGATTCCTGTTTAGCATTGTGTACTCTTCCTCCATGTGTATGCAGTACTTCCCAGGATCTGATGAGCCTCTACAGTACCCTCACCAGTGTCCAGGCAACAGTAGGAGTGGCTCATCCTCAGCCACAAGCACAGGCCAGTCCCATAGATTTAAATACTCTGTGAAGGTTGACCGATTTTATTAACATTTGTTGACAAGTATCACTTTACATTGTACTAACATTGTGCTATGTAGTAATTGCTTTCAAAATGCATATTCATGAAATTCAGAAGATTCTGTTATTGCAGCAGTTTCTGTAAAAACAGATTGAAAACGCCATCGTATCTTCTGTAGGTTCCTATGCAGACAACACTATCAACAGCTACCGAACTGAAAGCAACATGGAACACAGAACAAACTGTCAAGGGAGAGATGACACCCTGAAAAGCATTGAAGCTAGATTTCCACTTCAGTTTAAACAATCAAAGGTGATGCAGATCTAGTTGGAGTATTATGTTATCTCATCCATACCAATGTTCATGCTGTTCATGTTCCTTCTCAGGGGGGAACATTACGCCCCAGCCTGCCCTCGTCCAGAAGGGCTAGCGTGGAGAGCCTGCCTGATCGTGAGCGTACCCAGAGTCCCGCCCCCACTGAGATCAAAGGGCAATGTGCTGGCCAAGCGGGGCCAGAGCTGAGGGTTTCTATCAGTCCCACAGGTATGGGCCCTATTTAGTTTTGGTTGTCGTAATAGAGCCAGCTTACAGAATATGTTATATGACCGGAATCTACTGTAAGTCTGACACATTGTCACTGCAGTGTTCACCAGGGGGCAGTACCATACAACATACAGTAAACATGTCATACTTACCAGTATGTTTTCTATGTCTTCAGATATGAATGGTTTGGACAGCTCCATCCCCATGGCATATCTGACACTGGATCACCAGCTGCAGGTACTGCAGGAATGGGGAGTTCTTTCTCCATTCATCTTCAATGCTGACTGATACTGATAACCAACCAGTCACATTTGATACACTATCTAAAAGCTTACTTACTACCTTTTTGGGGATTTCATGTGTCCTCTACTTGAAATATGAAATATGTTAAAGAAGTTAAGTCATTTACAATACGAACAATGTGATAAATTGTAAGTGCATGACGGTGATGTGTGTTTCTGGGTTGTGTTTAGCCCCTGGCCCCATTCTCTAACTCCAAAGAGTCCATGGCTGTGTTTGAGCAGCACTGCAGAATGGCCCAGGAGTACCTTAAAGTGCAGACTGAAATCACCCTTCTCACCCAAAGAAAGTATGTCACATATTACCATATATACAGTGCCTTCAGAAAGTATTTATACCCCTTGACTTATTAATTTTGTTGTCGAACAGCCTGAATTCAAAATCGATTAAATTGCTTTTCTTCTCTCACCCATCTACACACTATACCCCATATTCACAAAGTAAAAAAACATGCTCTTTTAATTTTAGCAAATTTAAAAGAAAGTAAAATACAGAAATATATTTTTTTACATACAGTACCAGTCAAAAGTTTGGACACACCTACTTATTCCAGGGTTTACCTTTATTTGACTACCTCATGAAGCTGGTTGAGAGAATGTCAAGAGTGTGCAAAGCTGTCATCAAGGAAAAGTGAAGCTACTTTGAAGAATCTCAAATATATTTTTATTTGTTAATACTTTTTTGGTTTCTAAATTATTCCATATGTGTTATTTCATAGTTTTGATGTCTTCACTAATATTCTACAATGTAGAAAATAGTAAAAATAAAGAAAAACCATAGAATGAGTAGGTTTGTCTAAAACTTTAGGCTGGTACTGTAAATATTCACATCCCTGAGTTAATACTTTGTAGAAGCACGTTTCGAGGCAATTTACAGCTTTGAGTCATCTTGGGTATGTCTGTATCAGCTTTGCACATCTGAATTTGGGTTTTTTCTCCTATTCTTACTTGCAGATGTTCTCAAGATCTGTTAAATTATATAGGGAGTGGCAGTGAACAGCAATCTTCAAGCCATTCCACAGATTTTCTTTGGGATTCAAGTCTGGGCTTTGGCTAGGCCACTCAAGGACTTTCAGATCTTTTTCGGAAGCCATTCCAGCATTGCTTGGGCTGTATGCTTAGGGTCATTGTCCTGTTGGAACGTAAATCGTCGCCCCAGTATAAAGTTGTTTGCACTTTGAAGCAGGTTCTTATCCAAGTATATGCCTTTATTTGGCTTGATTCATTGTTCCCTCTATCCTTACCCGTCTTCCATTTCCTGCCACTGAAAAGCATCCCCATAGAAAGATGTTTCCACCGCCATGCTTCACGGTAGAGACTGGTGAAGAGCTGTGGCTGTTTTTCTCCAGACATAGTGCTGTGCATTCAGGCCAAATAGTACAATTCTTGTCTCATCAGACCACAGAATATTTTGCCTGATAATCTCAAGAGTCTTTCAAGTACCTTTTTGCAAACTGCAGGTGTGCTGTCATGTGCCTTTTTCTCAGGAGTGGCTTCCGTCTGGCCACTCTCCCAAAAACCCCAGATTGGTGCTGTGGAGACTTTTCTTCTGGCAGGTTCTCCCATCTTAGCCAGTGGTCATTGGGTTCTTGCTCACTTCCCTGCCTGAACTCCTTCTGCTAGCTCTAGGCAGAGTCTGGGTAGTTCCATATTTTTTCAATTTCCCAATGATGGAGACCATTGTGCTCTTGGAAACTCTAGATATCGTTTGCACCTGACCTCAATTTGGAGTGTCATAGAAAAGGAGTGGGAAATACTTATCTATATGAGTTATTTCTGTATTTCATTTTCAATACATTTGCAAACATTTCTAAAAACATGTTTTCACTTTGTCATTAGCGGGTATTGTGCATAGATGGGTGAGAAAGAAATCTGTTGAATCCATTTTTGATTGCCCCCATCTATCTTCAGAGCTCGTGCTGCTAGGTGACCTAAACTGGGACATGCTTAACACCCCGGCCATCCTATAACCTAAGCTTGATGCCCTCAATTTCACACAAATTAACAATACCAGGTACAACCACAAATCCGTTAACACGGATATCATCCTAACCAACCTGCCCACAAAATACACCTCTGCTGTTTTCAACCAGGATCTCAGCGATCTCTGCCTCATTGCCTGCATCCGTAATGGGTCTGCGGTCAAACGACCATCCCTCATCACTGTCAAACGCTCCCTAAAACAGTTCAGCGAGCAGGCCTTTCTAATCGACCTGGACGGGGTATCCTAGAATGATATTGACCTCATCCCGTCAGTAGAGAATGCCTGGTTATTCTTTAAAAGTGCCTTCCTCACCATCTTAAATAAGCATGCTCCATTCAAAAAATGTAGAACCAGTAACAGATATAGCCCTTGGTTCACTCCAGAACTGACTGCCATTGACCAGCACAAAAACATCCTGTGGCGTACTGCATTAGCATCAAATAGCCCCCGTGATTTGCAACTTTTCAGGGAAGTTAGGAACCAATAGGAAAGCTAAGGCTAGCTTTTTTAAACAGAAATTTGCATCCTGTAGTACAAACTCAAATAAGTTCTGGGACACTGTAAAGTCCATGGAGAATAAGATCACCTCCTCCCAGCTGCCCACTGCACCGAGGCTTGGAAACACTGTCACCACTGATAAATCCATTATAATTGAGAATTTCAATAAGCATTGGCCATGCTTTTCCACCTGGCTACCCCTACCCCGGTCAACTGCCCGGCACCCCCCACAGCAACTCGCCCAAGCCTCCCCATTTCTCCTTCACCCACATCCAGATAGCTATTGTTCTAAAAGAGCTGCAAAATCTGGACCCCTACAAATCAACCGGGCTAGACAATCTGGACCCTCTCTTTCTAAAATGATCTGCCGAAATTGTTGCAACCCCTATTACTAGCCTGTTCAACCTCTCTTTCGGATCGTCTGAGATTGCCGAAGATTGGAAAACTGCCACAATCATCCCCCTCTTCAAAGGGGGAGACACTCTTGACCCAAACTGCTACAGACCTATATCTATTCTACCCTGCATTTCTAAGGTCTTCGAAGGCCAAGTTAACAAACATAACCGACCATTTCGAATCCCACCATACCTTCTCCGCTATGCATTCTGGTTTCAGAGCTGGTCATGGGTGCACCTCAGCCACACTCAAGGTCCTAAACAATATCATGACCGCCATCGATAAGAGACATTACTGTGCAGCCGTATTCATCGATCTGGCCAAGGCTTTCGACTCTGTCAATCACCACATTCTTATCAGCAGACTCAACAGCCTTGGTTTCTCAAATGACTGCCTCACCTGGTTCACCAACTACTTCTCTGATATAGTTCACTGTGTCAAATCGGAGGGCCTGTTGTCTGGACCTCTGGCAGTCTATGGGGGTGCCACAGGGTTCAATTCTCGGACCAACTCTCTGTATACATCAATGATGTCGCTCTTGCTGCTGGTGATTCTCTGATCCACCTCTACACAGACGACACCATTCTGTATACGTCTGGCCCTTCTTTGGACACTGTGTCCAACCTCCAGATGAGCTTCAATGCCATACAACTCTCCTTCCGTGGCCTCCAACTGCTCTTAAATGCTAGTAAAACTAAATGCATGCTCTTCAACCGATCGCTATCGGCACCTGCCCACCCATCCAGCATCACTACTCTGGACGGTTCAGACTTAGAATATGTGGACAACTACAAATACCTAGGTGTCTGGTTAGACTGTAAACTCTCCTTCCAGACTCACATTAATCATCTCCAATCCAAAATTAAATCTAGAATCGTCTTCCTATTTCGCAACAATGCATCCTTCACTTATGCTGCCAAACATACCCTCGTAAAACTGACCATCCTACCGATCCACGACTTCGGTGATGTCATTTACAAAATAGCCTCCAACACAATAAATTGGATGCAGTCTATCACAGTGCTATCCGTTTTGTCACCAAAGCCCCATATACTACCCACCCTTGCAACCATTGGCTGGCCCTCGCTTCATACTCGTCGTCAAACCCACTGGCTCCAGGTCATTTACACGTCTCTGCTAGGTAAAGCCCTGCCTTCTCTCACATCACTGGTCACCACAGCAGCACCCACCCGTAACACTCGCTCCAGAAAGTGTATCTCACTCGTCACCCCCAAAGCCAATTCCTCCTTTGGCCGCCTTTCCTTCCAGTTCTCTGCTGCCAATGACTGGAACGAACTGCAAAAATCACTGAAGCTGGAGACTCATATCTCCCTCACTAGCTTTAGGCATCATCTGTCAGAACAGCTCACAGATCAATGCACCTGTACATAGCCCATCTGTAATATACCCGGTCCAACTACCTCATCCCCATACTGAATTTATTTATTTGTCTTGCTCCTTTGCACCCCAGTATCTCTACTTTGTGAAAATTAATATTTGTGTCATTCTCAAAACTTTTGGCCACTACTGTACAGTACATCTTATAGTATCTAGTATCTCTACTTGCACATTCATCTTCTGCACATCAATCACTCCAGTGTTTAATTGGTATATTGTAATTGCTTCGCCACCATGGCCTATTTATTGCCTTACCTCCCTTATCTTGCCACATTTGCGCACACTGTATATATACTTTTTTTACTGTATTATTGACTGTATGTTTGTTCCATGTGTAACTCTGTGTTGTTGTATGTTTCAAATTGCTTTGCTCTACTCTTGGCCAGGTCGCAGTTGTAAATGAGAACTTGTTCTCAACTAGCCTACCTGGTTAAATAAAGGTTAAATAAATAAGAATTTTGAATTCAGGCTGTATGTAACACAACACAATGTGGAATATGTCAAGGGGTATAAATACTTTCTGGAGGCACTGTATATATTCACAGTCACTTAAGTCACATTATTTATGTATATTAATTATAGGTATTTAGTTTTCTTAGTAGTTGTAGCAGTTGTTTTTAATCGTTTTAGGCCTATTAGTAGTTAACAACTTTTTATGGTGTAAATGTAAGTTTCAGTTTCTTATTATTATTATTTCATTGTTATTATTGTTAAACAGTAATTGCATATTATTCTTGGAACCGTTTGTTTTGGGGGGGGGGGTAGTACTCTTGAAAAAGAGATGGTGCATCTCGAGTTTTCATCCCGCACAATTTCTGCACAAATACATAAACATTTACCAGCCTCCCTATGCTTTGACAGAAGATGTTCATTCAATTTGCAGACACTGTACCTCAGATGGCACTGTACTCTAGTGTGTCTAATAGCTCAGTTGGTAGAGCATGGCGCTTGTAACGCCAGGGTAGTGGGTTATTTACTGGTTTACTTGTTGTATCAGTTGTGATACCAGTTACTCTTAACATGAGTAAATTCATTAGAATTTGTTTCCAAAACTGTATAGTATTTTCCTGTGTAGTCATTTATTGTACAGTTACAGTGAATATAGGCTCTACCTAAACGCTAAACATGTTCTCTCTCCCTTTGTGGTGGTGATGTGTAGGAAGGAGCTGATCTCTGAGCTGCACCAGGATGAGAGGCAGCAGCAGAACACGTCCCGTCTGATTCAGGAACACAACAAACTGTTGGACGAGAACAAGAGTCTCTCCACCTACTTCCACGTTTGTAAGAACAAGCTGGAGCGGATCCAGAGTCAGCAACAGACGAGTTAGAATGCCTCCTGATGTGTGCCTGTTGCACTAGAATTGTCCTCAGATCAGCAGCAGCCGAAGACACTGTCTGTCAAGTGGCCATTTTGTGATGTCTCTTCTGTTGACCCTCAGCTGTATTGGGATCAGCTGCAGCCAAATATACCTACCATATTTGTAATGAATCCTTCATATTGCTCATCAACTGTTTTTGGATGAGCAGCTAAAGAGACTGGCCATTTGTTAACACTTCCCTGTTGCTCTTAAACTGTTCTTGGATCATTGGCCAAAGAGGAAAGCCATACTATTATGAATGTTTTGTAGATCCTCAACTGATCCACAGTCAGCAGCAGACTGCACACAGCAGGTCTCCCCTCAGGTCCTTGCTCCCCAATGCGCTGTACAGTTAAGATACTCTGCCGCATTCAGTACAACAATAATATTGTGCAAGATGTCTCATTAACAGCTCAGTTCATTTGCACGCATGTCTCGCAAAGACGTTATTCTATTCTGCCAGAGGAACCGTGGACTCGTTGAACAAGGGAAGCCTGGAGGCCCTGTAACATCTTCTCCTAATGCAGTTGCCTCTAGAGATTGATCTTTGGTCAGTTTTGTATTCCCCTCCCCAATGTTTAAAGTTAGGATTTGAGGAGGACAAGCTGATCCTAGATCTGTGCCTAAGTTTAATTTATGCTCTTAGTGTGGCTTCCAGGAAGTATCCGAGTGTTGTTGGTGTTGTTAAGGTGTATGACTTGCAGTAACACCTCAGACGACTTGAGGTGTTTCCTGTCTTGCGGCAGATGTCTGTCCCCTCCCCAGGGCTCTTGTAGAGGTGCTAGTATTGAAAGAAGTGGCTCAGCTTGTTGTTCTTCTCTGGCTCTGACCTCTCTGTGACAGCTTGCTTTGTATGGAGATGACTAAGATATGCACAAAAGGCTGTCATTTCATATATATTTGCGTCTTTTAAAATTTCTATGGCATTCTTCTATCTTTTCCCCTTTTCATATGCACTGGCTCATTGAGAAGTAAGGACACTATTTTAAATGGATCTTCATTTTTATGATTTTTATATAGCCTATATATATAGCCTTTTTATATAGCCCATGTTCGGTGAATCAGCAAAGTTTTACATTTGTTTTGAGATCTTTCTTGGAGGTTTTAGATATTTCTTTTCTCATTCTCTAAATGTAGAATGTCACCACCACTAAGTATTCGGTTTTATATTTTGTTAATTTAGTCAATTATTTGACTTTTGTATCCACCCCTATAGTGTTAAATGTGTATGTGCTGGTTGTGGACTAAGTGTTTGGTCTTGTTCTAGCACTTCCAGAAATACACTTTTGTTCGCTTTATTTGCCCTCTGTGTGCGCGTGCGTGTTCACAAGTTGCCTTAGGCTATATCTCACTTTCTGTACTGTATTTTTTTAAATAGCATTTTGACTTGCAAAACCAGATGTCGTCAAATGCACTTTTGAATGTACAGTGAGGCTCAAAACGTATTGGGACAGTGACACATGTGTTGTTGTTTTGGCTCTGTACTCCAGCACTTTGGATTTGAGCTGACACAATGACTATGAGGTTGAAGTGCAGACTGTCAGCTTTAATTTGAGGGTATTTATTTATTTTCATATCAGGTGAACCGTTTAGAAATTACATCAATTTTTACCCCCCACCCACCCATTTTAGGGGACCAAAAGTATTGGAACAAATGCACTTGTATGTGTATTAAAGTAGTCAAATGTTTAGTATTTGGTCCCATATTCCTAGCACACAATGATTACATCAAGCTTGTGACTCTACAAACTTGTTGAAAATAATTAGCTGTTTGTTTTGGTTGTGTTTCGGATTGTTTTGTGCCCAATAGAAATGAATGGTAAATAATGTGTTGTGTCATTTTGGAGTCACTTGTTGGATGTATTTGATCTTTGTTTTGGTTCTTTCAGGGTCTTTTGTGCCCAATAGAACTGTAAATGGGGGGACGATGTACAAAAAGTGCTGTAATTTCTAAACGGTTCACCGTATATGGATGAATTTACCCCCAAATGAAAGATGTCACTGTCCCAATACATTTGGAGCTCACTGTATATCTAAGGATTTCGAAAGTACTCAAATAAAAGGTATTGCACACAAGAAAAGGCTATTTTTACATTATTTGTATAAAGGAGATCGCTAATATAATGTTTCCCTAGCATATCTTTTTTTTTTAATTTGCACTTTGTGTGTCACTCAGTGTATCAGAAATGCCTGTATACTTAAGTGCATAAAACAGTTCCTAATATCTACGATTTCAGTGGTTTTGGTATATTCTGTATATTCTGTAGAATAATATCTGCACAAATGTCCTTTATTTCAATTGACTTGTCCCTTTCTTTAAACCACTTGGTGACACCCTTTGAGCACTGTTTTTTAATCTCCTTTATTTCATCTCCTTTATTTCAGTTTTGTGCTCTGTTATGCGCTTGATGCATAACAAATAATTTTGGTAGCCCCTGTTCACATGTGTGCTTTTCAAACCTACTGAGTAAAGTTATGAACTCCTTTAAAGCTACACGGAACACAAATATAAATGGAACCATTTCAAAGATTTGACTGAGTTACAGTTCATATAAGGAACTAGTCAATTGAAATAAATTCATTAGGCCCTAATCTATGGATTTCACGTGATTGGGAATAAAGATATGCATCTGTTGGTCACAGATACCTTCAAAACAGGTAGGGGCGTGGATCAGAAAACCAGTCAGTATCTGGTGTGACCACCATTTGCCTCATGCAGTGGGACACATCTCCTTCGCATAGAGTTGACCAGGCTGTTGATTGTGGCCTGTGGAATGGCTGTGCGAAGTTGCTGGATATTGTCAGGAGCTGGAACAAGCTGTCGTACACGTCCATCCAGAGCATCCCAAACATCCTCAATGGGTGACATGTCTGGTGAGTATAGAAGAACTGGGACATTTTCAGCTTCCGGGAATTGTGTACAGATCCTTGCGACATGGGCCGTGCGTTATCATGCTGAAACATGAGGTGATACCTTTGGATGAATAGCACAACAATGGGCCTCAGGATCTCGTCACGGTATCTGTGCATTGAAATTCCTGTCAACAAAATACAATTATGTTTGTTGTCCGTACCTTATGCCTGCCCATACCATAACCCCAACGCCACCATGAGGCACTCTGTTCACAACGTTGACATCAACAAACAACTTGCACTAACGACGCCGTACACGCTGTCTGCCAACTGCCTGGTACAGTTGAAACCGGGATTCATCAGTGAAGAACACACTTCTCCAGCGTGCCAGTGGCCATCAAAGGTGAGCATTTGCCCACTGAAGTCGGTTACGACGTCGAACTGCAGTCAGGACAAGACCCTGGTGAGGACGACGAGCATGCAGATGAGCTTCCCTGGTTTCTGACAGTTTGAGCAGAAATTCTTCTGTTGTGCAAACCCACAGTTTCATCAGCTGTCTGGGTGGCTGGTCTCACACGATCCCGCAGGTGAAGAAGTCAAATGTGCAGGTCCTGGGCTGGCGTGGTTACACGTGGTCTGCGGTTGTGAGGCCGGTTGGACGTACTGCCAGGTGGCTTATGGTAGAGAAATTAACATTAAATTATCTGGCAACAACTCTGGTAGAAATTCCCCCCATTCAGCATGCCAATTGCACTCACTCTCAAAACTTGAGACATCAATTGTCATGTTCTGACCTTAGATCTTTTATTATGTCTTTGTTTTAGTATGGTCAGGGCGTGAGTTGGGTGGGTTGTCTATGTTCTTTTTTCTATGATTTGGGATTGCTGTGTTCGGCCTGGTATGGTTCTCAATCAGAGGCACCTGTCAATCGTTGTCCCTGATTGAGAATCATACTTAGGTAGCCTGGTTTCACTTTTGAGTTGTGGGTGTTTTGTTGTCTGTGTCAGTGTTTGGTCCAAACGGTACTGTTTCAGTTTAGTTATTTCACGTTGTCGTTTATTGTTTTTATTTCAGTGTTCACGTTAAATATCAAGATGAACACTTACCATGCTGCACTTTGGTCCTCTCTTTCATACGTCGACCATTACATCAATGTTATGTGACAAAACTGCACATATTAGTGTAGCTTTTTATTTTCCCCAGCACAAGTTGCACCTGTGTAATGATCATGCTGTTTAACCAGCTTCTTGATATGCCACACCTGTCAGGTGGATGGATTATCTTGGCAAAGGAGAAATATTCACTAACAGGGGTGTAAACAAATTTGTGCACAAAATTTCAGAGAAATACGATTTTTCTTCGTATGGAACATTTCTGTGATCTTTTATCTCAGCTCATGAAACATGGGACCAACACTTTACATATTGCGTTTATATTTTTGTTCAGTGTAAATTTAGTATATGAGGAAGGTATGGAACAAAATCTGAAAGCATTTTTATGTTTCTGAAGTATGTTTTTGTGTCTCCCAGTTGAAACAGCACAGTGACAATAGATGGGGTTTGCTTTGTCTGCAGTGCAGTGAGGATGACGGCTATATCACTGACTAGTGACTAACATGACTGGCTTGTGACGGTTAAGAAGACTGATGATCCCACTCACCGTCATTCCTGGCATTCCTGTTACAAGCTAGCTACTGTGAAAATACAGTTAAAGTAAGAAACCTACTACAGTATCTTCATCACATGGAGCATTCACTTGTTTCTTGCCTGTAAATGTTATATTGTTCTCTGGAAGGTAAATGTTGTGGCAACAGCATGATGAGCTGGCTGACCTTAACCTGAGGGATATACCCTGCATGGTGAATAAATATACTTACATTGACTTGTTTCCGAGTATGAAGTTATATCCAAAAACTACAACATTATGTTGTGAAGTATGTATGATAGATATTGTGTTCATAATGTTTGCAAATCCAAGTTACTTGAAAGTGTTTCAAAAGTTACCATGATATTTCAGTAGCTTGATTAGGTCAAAACTGGAGTATGATAATCTTGGATGCAATAATTTGATTTGGTTCAATTTCAAGTTCTGTGTATGAAAGCTTCCATACAATCATTCAGTCTTAAACTAAACATTTGCACAGAGTTTGAACCCAAGGCCCCACCCACCAACCTGCCCACGCAGGAATGTATCCTACATGCTTCCATCAAGACAAATAACAAGCTTGTCTGTCACTGCTGTGTCATCTGTAATCTCTACTTTAAAAAGAAAGGAGTAGAGGAAACGAGGGAATTGACAGTATGGTTTGGTGACAGACTAATTCCCCAAAGCCCCCCAGTGTGGCTAAGCCTAGTCCTCCACTTCCTTTTATCGAGAGCTCTCCTATTTTCTTTCACTTGCAAAAATGTCTTGTTCAATATCAGGTCATTTTCAAACGTAGGCAATGGTCGGTCTCCTGTTGTTTAGTTTTCTGAGAGCCTTGTCAGTTTGACTGTGTGTACTTGTGTCTCCCTGTCTATTTTGTCTCCAGTATCTGTTGTAGAAATGCATTGTTGGCAGTAGCGTATATGGGACATGACTAGCAAAGCAAAATCTGTGTTTCTTCCTTGTCAATTTTACACTGCATTTGAAGCATAGGTAAATTGTGTGATTATCCACATCACTGGCTCCTTGCATTACCACTTTGTACATCATTTCCTGCTGTTGAGCAGATAGAATCAGCTTTGGTTATTTATACCACTTGACATTGAGAATGTGGGCTGATCTGAATACCACCCAGGGAAAATAAATGGGCTCCAGCAGCAGCAAGTCTGTGGCAACCTGATAAAACGTAATGGCTTGCCAGCTCCTTGGGGATCTGCTGTCTCTATATTATAAATCACGCTCTCTCTGCCTGACTAATGCAGCCTCCGTACTGAACCAATAGTCCTATGTTTCTGCATAATGCAGAGGAGAGGACACTCTCTCAACCTCTGAATCATATCTGTCTAATTATGTAACACATGGCCATAAATGATGAATTAAATTGTGATTGTCTATAATTGATCATTAATATGAAATGTAGCTCTGTTGTTTGTCCTGGTGAGATTCTTGTTCTAGTGGAGACTCACACATTCTGTCTTACAGCCTGGAACAATTATCTTGAAATAGGTTGTCTGGATGTTTCACTGTGGGTGACTAAAGCCTTGTTCACAGGCCTTAATGCTCAAAGGCTTAATGCTCAAATGCTCAGTTTTGTTTTTGAAATCCGTTTTTGAAAACTGACTGCCCAAACTGCAAGTGACTAAATCTGGTTGGTGTGTGTTCAGCCAGCAGTCATTTGTTTACATGGCTACGTTAATTGGCATGGCGGGTGTGTGCGCAGTGGTGTAGGATGATTGGTTGTAGTGCTCATGCTTCCCATCGCTCAGAAGTGAGGTAGCTAGCAAGCTGATACATTTACAACAATGCCTGCCATGGATGTTTCCCAGTTGCTTTAGGTGTTTAAAATCACAGTGTAAGAACACTTTTAAAGCCTCAAAGGATACATTGTTCCAACTTTCAAAACAAGCCACAGCAGTCAATGAGCTAGCTAGGTAGCTGTTTAGCTCTCTAGCATTCACCAATTTGTCTGTAAATAATTAACAAGTTAGTTAGCTAGCTACCACATGTTCTTGTCAAACTGTGAACAGAGTAGATAGCAAGCAACAAGATATGCCAAATAGCAGTCTAAAAACCACTTAAGAGCAAATAAATCAGTTGCATGGCCAGGAATCTGATTTATAATCTGATTTCAAACCACTTAAGAAGGAGGTTTGAAATGTGGTTTGAAATATCTGATTCCTTGTACTTTTTGGCTGTTCAGACTGCAGGAAGCAGAACAGATTTGAATTGGATATGAAAAACAATTTGAGTCCCTTCAAACTGCCAATGCCGATTTTGAACAGTGGGAAACGTCCATGGTAGGCTTTTTTCTCACTTTTGTTTTTGTAAGTCTAGGTATTTGTATGTGGCCTGAATTGGTTCCCAATCAGAGGCAGCTGTTTATCGTTGTCTCTGATTGAGGACCATATTTAGGTAGCCATTTTGTCTAGGGTATTTGTGGGTTCTTGTCTATGTGTAGTTGCCTGTTCAGTACTCTTTGTATAGCGTCACGGTTCATTTAGTTAATTTAGTTAGTTTTGTTCAGTGTTTATTCTTATAATAAAGAGAATATACGCATACCACGCTGTGCCTTGGTCTACTCGTTACGACGGCCGTGACAGAAGAACCCACTATTAAAGGACCAAGCAGCGTGTAAATGAGGAGCGGACATCCTGGACCCGGGAGAAAGATGAGTGGAGGACATCCTGGACATGGGAGGAGGTAATGGCAGGGGATAAGACCTTGGAAGCAGGTGGAGATAGCACAGGAGGAACGGCAACAATACGAGGGACACAGTTAGCAAGGAAGCCCGAGAGGCACCCCCAAGAAAAAAAATTGGGGTGCACACAAGGAGATTGGCTGAGTCAGGTTGGAGACCTGAGCCAACTCCTTGTGCTTACCGTGGAGAGCGTGTAACTGGTCAGGCATCGTGTTATGCAGAGATGCGCACGGTGTCTCCAGTTCGCATTCTTAGCCCGGTGCGCTCTGTTCCAGCTTCTCGCAGTTGCTGGGCTAGAATGGGCATCCAGTGAGGACGGATGGTGCCTGCTCAGCGCTCCTGGTCTCCAGTATACCTCCTTAGACCAGGATATCCTGCGCCGGCTCTGCTTACTGTGTCTAAGGTGCGTCTGCACAGCCCAATGCGTCCTGTGCTAGCGCCCCGCACTTGCCGGGCTCAAGTGAGCATCCAGCCAGGACGCATTGTGCCAGCTCTACGATGCAGATCTCCAGTGCGCCTCCACAGTCCAGTACGTCCTGTGCCTCCTCTCCGCACTCGCCCAGAGGTGCGTGTCCTCAGCCCGGTACCACCAGTTCCGGCACCACGCACCAGGCCTCCAATGCGCTTCCAGAGTCCAGTAAGTCCTGTGCCTCCTCTCTGCACTCGCCCTGAGGTGCGTGTCCCCAGCCCGATACCACCAGTGCCGGCACCACGCATCAGGCATCCAGTGCAACTCGGCAGTCCAGAGCGTCCGGCGACAGTACCCAGTCCAGAGCGTCCGGCGACAGTACCCAGTCCAGAGCTTCCAGCAACATTTCACAGTCCGGAACCTCCAACGACGGGCCACAGTCCGGAACCTCCAACGACGGGCCACAGTCCGGGGCCTCCAGTGACGGTCCCCAGCCCAGGGCCTCCAGTGACGGTCCCTAGTCCGGGGTCTCCAGTGACCGTCCCCAGTCCGGGGTCTCCAGTGACGGTCCCTAGTCTGGAGTCTCCAGTGACGGTCCCCAGCCCGGGGCCTCCAGTGACGGGCCACAGTCCGGAACCTCCAACGACGGGCCACAGTCCGGGGCCTCCAGTGACGGTCCCCAGCCCGGGGCCTCCAGTGACGGTCCCCAGTCCGGGGTCTCCAGTGACGGTCCCCAGCCCGGGGTCTCCAGTGACGGTCCCCAGCCCGGGGCCTCCAGTGGCGGTCCCCAGCCCGGGGCCTCCAGTGACGGTCCCCAGCCCGGGGCCTCCAGTGACGGTCCCCAGCCCGGGGCCTCCAGTGACGGTCCCCAGCCCGGGGCCTCCAGTGACGGTCCCTAGTCCGGGGTCTCCAGTGACGGTCCCTAGTCCGGGGTCTCCAGTGACGGTCCCTAGTCTGGAGTCTCCAGTGACGGTCCCCAGCCCGGGGTCTCCAGTGACGGTCCCCAGCCCGGGGTCTCCAGTGACGGTCCCCAGCCCGGGGCCTCCAGTGACGGTCCCCAGCCCGGGGCCTCCAGTGACGGTCCCCAGCCCGGGGCCTCCAGTGACGGTCCCTAGTCCGGGGTCTCCAGTGACGGTCCCTAGTCTGGAATCTCCAGTGACGGTCCCCAGCCCGGGGCCTCCAGTGACGGTCCCCAGCCCGGGGCCTCCAGTGACGGTCCCCAGCCCGGGGCCTCCAGTGACGGTCCCCAGCCCGGGGCCTCCAGTGACGGTCCCCAGCCCGGGGCCTCCAGTGACGGTCCCCAGCCCGGGGCCTCCAGTGACGGTCCCCAGCCCGGAGTCTCCAGTGACGGTCCCCAGCCCGGGGCCTCCAGTGACGGTCCCCAGCCCGGGGCCTCCAGTGACGGTCCCCAGCCCGGGGCCTCCAGTGACGGTCCCCAGCCCGGGGTCTCCAGTGACGGTCCCCAGCCCGGGGTCTCCAGTGACGGTCCCCAGCCCGGAGTCTCCAGTGACGGTCCCCAGCCCGGGGCCTCCAGTGACGGTCCCCAGCCCGGGGTCTCCAGTGACGGTCCCCAGCCCGGGGCCTCCAGTGACGGTCCCCAGCCCGGAGTCTCCAGTGACGGTCCCCAGCCCGGAGTCTCCAGTGACGGTCCCCAGCCCGGAGTCTCCAGTGACGGTCCCCAGCCCGGAGTCTCCAGTGACGGTCCCCAGCCCGGGGCCTCCAGTGACGGTCCCCAGCCCGGGGCCTCCAGTGACGGTCCCCAGCCCGGGGCCTCCAGTGACGGTCCCCAGCCCGGGGCCTCCAGTGACGGTCCCCAGCCCGGGGCCTCCAGTGACGGTCCCCAGCCCGGGGCCTCCAGTGACGGTCCCCAGCCCGGGGCCTCCAGTGACGGTCCCCAGCCCGGGGCCTCCAGTGACGGTCCCCAGCCCGGGCCTCCAGTGACGGTCCCCAGCCCGGGGCCTCCAGTGACGGTCCCCAGCCCGGGGCCTCCAGTGACGGTCCCCAGCCCGGGGCCTCCAGTGACGGTCCCCAGCCCGGGGCCTCCAGTGACGGTCCCCAGCCCGGGGCCTCCAGTGACGGTCCCCAGCCCGGGGTCTCCAGTGACGGTCCCTAGTCCGGAGTCTCCAGTGACGGTCTCCAGCCCGGGGCCTCCAACGACGGGCCACAGTCCGGGGCCTCCAGTGACGGTCCCCAGCCCGGGGCCTCCAGTGAAGGTCCCTAGTCCGGGGTCTCCAGTGACGGTCCCCAGCCCGGGGCCTCCAGTGACGGTCCCCAGCCCGGGGTCTCCAGTGACGGTCCCTAGTCCGGAGTCTGCAGTGACGGTCCCCAGCCCGGGGCCTCCAGTGACGGTCCCCAGCCCGGGGTCTCCAGTGACGGTCCCCAGCCCGGGGCCTCCAGTGACGGTCCCCAGCCCGGGGCCTCCAGTGACGGTCCCCCGGGGCCTCCAGGGCCTCCAGTGACGGTCCCCAGCCCGGGGCCTCCAGTGACGGTCCCCAGCCCGGGGCCTCCAGTGACGGTCCCCAGCCCGGGGTCTCCAGTGACGGTCCCTAGTCCGGAGTCTCCAGTGACTGTCCCCAGCCCGGGTCCTCCAGTGACGGTCCCTAGTCTGGGGCCTCCGGCATTAATCCAGGGTGCCGCTCTACAAAGGCGGAGGGACCCGTGTAAAGGACGGTAGATGCCCACCCGGACCCTCTCATATAAGTTCAGGTTTGCAGTCGGGAGTCCGGACCTTTGGGAGGGGGGGTACTGTCACGCCCTGACCTTAGTTATCTTTGTTTTCTTTATTATTTTGGTCAGGTCAGGGTGTGACTATGGTGGGTATATTAGTTTTTGTATTGTCCAGGGGATTTTGTATATCTAGGGGGTTTTGTAAGTCTAGGTATTTGTATGTCTATGGAGGCCTGAATTGGTTCCCAATCAGAGGCAGCTGATTATCGATGTCTCTGATTGGGGGCCATATTTAGGTAGCCATTTTGTCTAGGGTATTTGTGGGTTCTTGTCTATGTGTAGTTGCCTGTTCAGCACTCTTTGTATAGCGTCACGGTTTATTTTGTTCAGTGTTCATTCTTATAATAAAGAGTGTGGTATGGTCTCCTCGCTACGACGGCTGTGACAGTAGATGGGCGGGAAAAAACAGATATGTAATCAATTTTGAATTCTGGATGTAACACAACAAAATGTGGAATAAATCAAGGGGTATGAAAACTTTCTGAAGAGACTGTAAATGTCTTACCCGTGATGAAACGTTTTCACACATAGCTAAGTGTGGCCTACTGGATCCCCACATTTCCCACTCTCCCACACCAAATAGCCTGAAGCTACAGGGCTCATCTTGCAGGCTCTGTTTCTTTACTGGGGAGCATTGTGAACCGTAGATGTGGATTTGTTTTACCAGGTTACATGTACATTGAATAACACAGCAGCATTTCTGAATGTTTGGTTAGTTCTGTATGACATAAAAACGATGACAAAGTTGGCTATTTTTACAATGGGGCTCAATGGGAAAGAATGTCTGTTTTCCCCAACTTGTGGGTGTGGTCAAAGGGAATTCATTTTTATGATGTGAATATTGACTCAGAGTAGGCTCCGGAGTGGCGCAGTGGTCTAAGGCACTGCATCTCAGTGCTAGAGGCATCACTACACACCCAGGCTGTATCACAACCGTCCGGGATTGGGAGTCCCATAGGGCGGCGCACAATTGGACCAGCATTGTCCGGGTTAGGGTTTGGCTGAGGTAGGCCGTCATTGTAAATAAGAAATTGTTCTTAACTGACTTGCCTAGTTAAATAACTAGGTTTAAAAATAATAATAATTAAAGGCTGGAGACTGTTCAGTCAGTCAAGGATCTATAACAGGATGAGATTATGCTTTCTGGGTCCTAGGTGTAGGCTAATAGGGATGTGAATGAGTGAAGAGCATCTACTCCAGGGGAAGCTGATGATGTACACTATGGGATTGTTTTTCTCTGAGTGGTGATAAGCAGTTAATGGTTAGTAATAAATGTCATAAGTGAGATGTATTCATCTTAAATCATTCTGTCAAAATGTAGTGTTTATTTTTTTGATGTCTTCGGGTTGGCATGATGATATGCATCCAGAGGATGTTATTTTAGCCTATTGGTGGTGGATCAAAGGATCTTCATTATCCCTAGCCATTCTCCCGTTCCTCGCTCCGCGGTGAATCACACACATCTACAATAACGGAATTTACGGTGACATGGTTGTGAAGGCAATTCACCAATCCCAAATGCGCCCACCATTTGGAGTAAAACTTCAACTCTACGGGGGCTTTGGTGTAATTTCTGCACAGCGCAATGTTGTGAATGAGGGACAGGGTGACGTCAGCGCTCGAATGTCAACAATGTAGAGCTGGGCGAAAGCATTTCATACGAGGGATACAAACAGCAGAGGAGGAAGCTGCACGCTGTTTTTCAAAGAGACAAAAACGATAACATATATTAGGCCTAACCACGCGTTATGCGTTATGATACGAAATATTGATGACTATTGCTAAACACGCACTTTCAACAGTTTGGAGTGGGTGCTGCTGAAGTCACCATGTGGAATCAATCTAATTTGTAAGAGACCGACGGAGCGCTGACGTGCAAGAAAACAGGAAAGTTAAGGTGAGCTTATTACTGTTTTGTTACCTAGGCCTATATGCAATTACATGATGGTTTTGGTTTAGAGTGCGTCCTTTCCCCTGTGTTGCATTGTCCCATTTGCAGTGCTAATGCATTACATTACATTCTTATACATTCGTTGATATAAAATCATAAATATGCATGAAGACGGTTGTTTTTGTTGTTTAATTATCAGCTTAGCGCACCAATAGCCTTTATTTGGCCAGTAATACATTGAGGTGGTCTTCCTATTGCGCAGAGCGGTGACAGTGCGCTTTGTTGCGCAGGGAATGTTTTTCGAACGAGGCTGAGTGGTCGCTGCATGGTCAATATGACATGCGGGCACTGTCATTTTGCGGAAAGAGGGGGCAGAGCGGGACAAAGGATCTCATCGAGTAGCTCTTATTCCCGCCATTGGCCGCTATAGAAAGACATTTCATTATTTGTTTCCAACGAATTAGTGACTTGCAATAATGCAGTGTTGATTTTAACGAACGAAAACGGTAAATAGATTGCACATGGACATGTTTTGTGCTTGCTAGGTGTCAGTAAACCGCCGTGATATGTTCAGCTATTGAAATAGGCTACTATAAGAATTTCCATAGAGAACTGTGTCACGGCTAGATGTCGCTCTGCTCCCCACGTGTTAGGCTACCAACACCAATTACAGCTGACAATAAATCTTAACAAATGCTGATGAATTCCTGATTCTATTTATACTTTTTTGAATCACCAATTGAATGACCTAATGTTTTTATGGATTGATTCTAATTTGATTGAGTATAATGGATTTAGTTTCAGTGCCATGCATGAACCTCAATGTTCCTCTTGGTCTACCCCTTCTGACCATCTAATAATATTGTCATCTTTCCACCTGAATTGTGGTGTCACTCCCTGCCCTGTTTTTTGCATCTGATCTTAATAAGGTCATTTGCTTTCCCTTATCTTTCCTTGTTTAAGGTCTCACGTGATGGGGAAAGGGCATCAGTAACTCAAATAGTTGAGTTATTGGATTCCCGGGAAGCAGACTTACATCATTGTTTTGAAAGGAATTTGCCTCAAATTAACCTACCTGTTTCATATTACCTCACTATTCTAAACAATATTCTCTGCAATTTAACTATTAAACCACAAATACTACTGTAAAACGTAACATTGTAAATACAGCAGGCATAAAAAAAACAGAAAAGAGACAGGAGGAAAGAGAGAAAGAGTGACAGAGAGAGAACATAGAGAGAGAGAACATAGAGAGAGAGAACATAATGAGAGAGAGAGAACATAATGAGAGAGAGAGAGAACATAGAGAGAGAACATAATGAGAGAGGACATAATGAGAGAGAACATAATGAGAGAGAGAACATAATGAGAGAGAGAGAGAACATAGAGAGAGGACATAATGAGAGAGAGAACATAATGAGAGAGAGAGAGAGAACATAGAGAGAGAACATAATGAGAGAGAGAACATAATGAGAGAGAGAACATAATGAGAGAGAGAGAGAGAACATAATGAGAGAGAGAGAACATAATGAGAGAGAGAGAGAGAACATAATGAGAGAGAGAGAACATAATGACAGAGAGAGAATATAATGAGAGAGAGAACATAATGAGAGAGAGAGAACATAATGACACAGAGAGAATATAATGAGAGAGAGAGAACATAATGAGAGAGAGAACATAATGACACAGAGAGAATATAATGAGAGAGAGAGAACATAATGAGAGAGAGAGAACATAATGACACAGAGAGAATATAATGAGAGAGAGAGAACATAATGAGAGAGAGAGAACATAATGAGAGAGAGAGAGAGAGAGAGAGAGAACATAATGAGAGAGAGAGAACATAATGAGAGAGAGAGAGAGAACATAATGAGAGAGAGAGAACATAATGACAGAGAGAGAATATAATGAGAGAGAGAACATAATGAGAGAGAGAGAACATAATGACACAGAGAGAATATAATGAGAGAGAGAGAACATAATGAGAGAGAGTGAACATAATGAGAGAGAGAGAACATAATGAGAGAGATAACATAATGAGAGAGAGAGAACATAATGTCAGAGAGAATATAATGAGAGAGAGAGAACATAATGAGAGAGAGAGAACATAATGAGAGAGCGAGAGAACATAATGGGTGAGAGAACATAATGAGAGAGAGAGAGAACATAATGAAAGAGAACATAATGGAAGAGAGAGAACATAATGAGAGAGAGAACATAATGAGAGAGAGAGAACATAATGAGAGAGAGAGAGAGAACATAATGAGAGAGAGAGAGCATAATGAGAGAGAGAGAACATAATGAGAGAGAGAGAACATAATGCGAGAGAGAGAGAACATAATGATAGAGAACATAATGAGAGAGAGAGAGAGTGTAATGAGAGAGAGGACATAATGAGAGAGAGAACATAATGAGAGAGAGAGAACATAATGAGAGAGACGCAGAGAGAGAACATGAGATAGAACATAATGAGAGAGAGAGAACATAATGGTAGAGAGAGAGAGAGAACATAATGAGAGAGAGAACATAATGGTAGAGAGAGAGAGAACATAATGAGAGAGAGAGAGAACATAATGAGAGAGAGAGAGAGAGAACATAATGAGAGAGAACATAATGAGAGAGAGAGAACATAATGAGAGAGAGAGAACATAATGAGAGAGAGAGAACATAATGAGAGAGAGAGAGAACATAATGATAGAGAACATAATGAGAGAGAGAGTGTAATGAGAGAGAGAACATAATGAGAGAGAACATAATGAGAGAGAGAGAGAACATAATGAGAGAGAGAGAGAACACAATGAGAAAGAGAGAACATAATGACAGAGAGAGAATATAATGAGAGAGAGAGAACATAATGAGAGAGAAGAACATAATGAGATATAACATAATGAGAGAGAACATAATGGGAGAGAGAACATAATGAGAGAGAGAGAACATAATGAGAGAGAACATAATGAGAGAGAGAGAGAACATAATGAGAGAGAGAGAGCATAATGAGAGAGAGAACATAATGATAGAGAACATAATGATAGAGAACATAGTGAGAGAGATAACATAATGAGAGAGAGAATGTAATGAGAGAGAGCACAATGAGAGAGAGAGAACATAATGACAGAGAGAGAATATAATGAGAGAGAGAGAACATAATGAGAGAGAGAGAGAACATAATGAGAGAGAGAGAGAACATAATGGAGAGAGAGAGAGAACATAATGAGAGAGAGTGAACGTAATGAGAGAGAACACAATGAGAGAGAGAGAACATAATGACAGAGAGAGAATATAATGAGAGAGAGAGAACATAATGAGAGAGAGAGAACATAATGAGAGAGAGAGAACATAATGGGAGAGAGAGAGAGAGAACATAATGGGAGAGAGAGAGAACATAATGAGAGAGAGAGAACATAATGAGAGAGAGTGAACATAATGAGAGAGAGAGAACATAATGAGAGAGAACATAATGAGAGAGAGAGAACATAATGAGAGAGAGAGAGAGGATAATGACAGAGAGAGAATATAATGAGAGAGAGAGAGAACATAATGAGGGAGAGAGAACATAATGAGAGAGAGAGAACATAATGACAGAGAGAGAATATAATGAGTGAGAGAGAGAACATAATGAGAGAGAGAGAGAGAGAGAACATAATGAGAGAGAACATAATGAGAGAGAACATAATGAGAGAGAGAGATAACATAATGGGTGAGAGAACATAATGAGAGAGAGAGAGGGAACATAATGAGAGAGAGAGAACATAATGATAGAGAACATAATGAGAGAGAGAACATAATGAGAGAGAGAACATAATGAGAGAGAACATAATGAGAGAGAGAGAGAACATAATGAGAGAGAGAGATAACACAATGAGAGAGAGAACATAATGAGAGAGAGAACATAATGAGAGAGAGAGAACATAATGAGAGAGAGAGATAACACAATGAGAGAGAGAACATAATGACAGAGAGAGAACATAATGAGAGAGAGAGAGATAACACAATGAGAGAGAGAACATAATGAGAGAGAGAGAACATAATGAGAGAGAGAGATAACACAATGAGAGAGAGAACATAATGAGAGAGAGAGATAACACAATGAGAGAGAGAACATAATGAGAGAGAGAGAACATAATGAGAGAGAGAGATAACACAATGAGAGAGAGAACATAATGAGAGAGAGAGAACATAATGAGAGAGAGAGATAACACAATGAGAGAGAGAACATAATGACAGAGAGAGAATATAATGAGAGAGTGAGAACATAATGAGAGAGAAGAACATAATGAGATAGAGAGAGGACATAATGAGAGAGAGAACATAATGAGAGAGAGAGAGAGAGAACATAATGAGAGAGCGAGAGAACATAATGGGTGAGAGAACATAATGCCAGAGAGAATATAATGAGAGAGAGAGAACATAATGAGAGAGAGAACATAATGAGAGAGAGAGAGAGAACATAATGAGAGAGCGAGAGAACATAATGGGTGAGAGAACATAATGAGAGAGAGAGAGAGAGAGAGAGAGAGAGAGAGAGAGAGAGAGAGAGAGAGAGAGAGAGAGAGAACATAATGGTAGAGTGAGAGAGAACATAATGGTAGAGTGAGAAAGAGAACATAATGAGAGAGAACATAATGGGAGAGAGAGAACATAATGAGAGACAGAACATAATGAGAGAGAGAGAACATAATGAGAGCGAGAGAACATAATGAGAGAGAGAGCATAATGAGAGTGAGAGAGAACATAATGATAGAGAACATAATGAGAGAGAGAGAACATAATAAGAGAGAGAGAGAGAACATAATGAGAGAGAGAACATAATGAGAGAGAGAGAACATAATGAGAGAGAGGCAGAGAGAGAACATAATGAGAGAGAGAGAGAGAGAGAGAGAGAGAGAGAGAGAGAGAGAGAGAGAGAGAGAGAGAACATAATGAGAGAGAGAACATAATGAGAGAGAGAGAGAACATAATGAGAGAGAGAGAGAACATAATGATAGAGAACATAATGAGAGAGAGAGAACATAATGAGAGAGAACATAATGAGAGAGAGAGTGTAATGAGAGAGAGAGAACATAATGAGAGAGAGAGAGAACATAATGAGAGAGAGAGAGAACATAAGAGAGAGAGAGAGAACATAATGAGAGAGAGAGAGAACACAATGAGAGAGAGAGAACATAATGACAGAGAGAGAACATAATGAGAGAGAGAGAACATAATGACAGAGAGAGAATATAATGAGAGAGAAGAACATAATGAGATATAACATAATGAGAGAGAGAGAGAACATAATGAGAGAGAGAACATAATGAGAGAGAGAGAACATAATGAGAGAGAGAACATAATGAGAGAGAGAGAACATAATGAGAGAGAGAACATAATGACAGAGAGAGAATATAATGAGAGAGAAGAACATAATGAGATATAACATAATGAGAGAGAGTGAACATAATGAGAGAGAGAGAGAGAGAACATAATGAGAGAGAGAACATAATGACAGAGAGAGAACATAATGAGAGAGAAGAACATAATGAGATATAACATAATGAGAGAGAGAGAGAAAACATAATGAGAGAGAGAACATAATGAGAGAGAGAGAGAACATAATGAGAGAGAGAGAGAGAGAGAACATAATGAGAGAGAGAGAACATAATGACAGAGAGAGAACATAATGAGAGAGAGAGAACATAATGACAGAGAGAGAATATAATGAGAGAGAAGAACATAATGAGATATAACATAATGAGAGAGAGTGAACATAATGAGAGAGAGAGAGAGAGAACATAATGAGAGAGAGAACATAATGAGAGAGAGAGAACATAATGAGAGAGAGAACATAATGACAGAGAGAGAATATAATGAGAGAGAAGAACATAATGAGATATAACATAATGAGAGAGAGTGAACATAATGAGAGAGAGAGAGAGAGAGAACATAATGAGAGAGAGAACATAATGAGAGAGAGAGAACATAATGAGAGAGAGAACATAATGAGAGAGAGAGAACATAATGAGAGAGAGAGAACATAATGAGAGAGAACATAATGAGAGAGAGTGAACATAATGAGAGAGAGAGAAGAGAGAGAGAACATAATGAGAGAGAGAACATAATGACAGAGAGAGAACATAATGAGAGAGAAGAACATAATGAGATATAACATAATGAGAGAGAGAGAGAAAACATAATGAGAGAGAGAACATAATGAGAGAGAGAGAGAACATAATGAGAGAGAACATAATGAGAGAGAGAGAACATAATGAGAGAGAGAGAGAACATAATGAGAGAGAGAGAACATAATGAGAGAGAGAGAACATAATGACAGAGAGAGAATATAATGAGAGAGAAGAACATAATGAGATATAACATAATGAGAGAGAGTGAACATAATGAGAGAGAGAGAGAACATAATGAGAGAGAGAACATAATGAGAGAGAGAACATAATGACAGAGAGAGAGAACATAATGAGAGAGAAGAACATAATGAGATATAACATAATGAGAGAGAGTGAACATAATGAGAGAGAGAGAGAGAGAGAGAACATAATGAGAGAGAGAACATAATGACAGAGAGAGAACATAATGAGAGAGAAGAACATAATGAGAGAGAAGAACATAATGAGAGAGAGAGAGAAAACATAATGAGAGAGAGAACATAATGAGAGAGAGAGAACATAATGCCAGAGAGAACATAATGAGAGAGAGAACATAATGAGAGAGAGAGAGAACATAATGAGAGAGAGAGAGAACATAATGAGAGAGAACATAATGAGAGAGAGAGAGAGAACATAATGAGAGAGAGAGAGAACATAATGAGAGAGAGAATATAATGAGAGAGTGAGAACATAATGAGAGAGAGAACATAATGACAGAGAGAACATAATGAGAGAGAGAGAACATAATGAGAGAGAGAGAACATAATGACA
The DNA here is from genome assembly GCF_021184085.1 of Oncorhynchus gorbuscha. Classification (NCBI taxonomy): domain Eukaryota; kingdom Metazoa; phylum Chordata; class Actinopteri; order Salmoniformes; family Salmonidae; genus Oncorhynchus; species Oncorhynchus gorbuscha. The sequence goes on along the minus strand of NC_060189.1, from coordinate 16,769,844 downwards.
GAGAGAGAATATAATGAGAGAGAAGAACATAATGAGAGAGAGAGAACCTAATGAGAGAGAGAACATAATGAGAGAGAGAGAACATAATGAGAGATAGAGAACATAATGACAGAGAGAGAATATAATGAGAGAGAAGAACATAATGAGATATAACATAATGAGAGAGAGTGAACATAATGAGAGAGAGAGAACATAATGAGAGAGAGAACATAATGACAGAGAGAGAACATAATGAGAGAGAGAGAGAACATAATGACAGAGAGAGAATATAATGAGAGAGAGAGAACATAATGAGAGAGAGAACATAATGAGAGAGAGAGAACATAATGAGAGAGAGAACATAATGAGAACATAAGAGAGAACATAATGAGAGAGAGAGAACATAATGAGAGAGAGAACATAATGACAGAGAGAGAATATAATGAGAGAGAAGAACATAATGAGAGAGAGAGAACATAATGAGAGAGAGAAGAGAGAGAGAACATAATGAGAGAGAGAACATAATGACAGAGAGAGAACATAATGAGAGAGAAGAACATAATGAGATATAACATAATGAGAGAGAGAGAGAGAACATAATGAGAGAGAGAACATAATGAGAGAGAGAGAACATAATGCCAGAGAGAATATAATGAGAGAGAGAGAACATAATGAGAGAGAGAACATAATGAGAGAGAGAGAGAACATAATGAGAGAGAGAGAGAACATAATGAGAGAGAACATAATGAGAGAGAGAGAGAGAACATAATGAGAGAGAGAATATAATGAGAGAGTGAGAACATAATGAGAGAGAGAACACAATGACAGAGAGAACATAATGAGAGAGAGAGAACATAATGAGAGAGAGAGAACATAATGACAGAGAGAGAATATAATGAGAGAGAAGAACATAATGAGAGAGAGAGAACCTAATGAGAGAGAGAACATAATGAGAGAGAGAGAACATAATGAGAGAGAGAGAACATAATGAGAGAGAGAGAACATAATGAGAGAGAGAGAACATAATGAGAGAGAGAACATAATGAGAGAGAGAGAACATAATGAGAGAGAGAGAACATAATGAGAGAGAACATAATGGGAGAGAGAGAACATAATGAGAGAGAGAGAACATAATGAGAGAGAACATAATGGGAGAGAGAGAACATAATGAGAGAGTGAGAACATAATGAGAGAGAGAGAACATAATGAGAGAGAACATAATGGGAGAGAGAGAACATAATGAGAGAGAGAACATAATGAGAGAGAGAGAGAGAACATAATGAGAGAGAGAGAGAACATAATGATAGAGAACATAATGAGAGAGAGAGTGTAATGAGAGAGAGAGGACATAATGAGAGAGAGAACATAATGAGAGAGAGAGAACATAATGAGAGAGAGAACATAATGAGAGAGAGAGAACATAATGAGAGAGAGGCAGAGAGAGAACATGAGATAGAACATAATGAGAGAGAGAGAACACAATGAGAGAGAGAACATAATGAGAGAGAGAGAGAACATAATGAGAGAGCGAGAGAACATAATGTGTGAGAGAACATAATGAGAGAGAGAGAGAGAGAACATAATGAGAGAGAACATAATGGGAGAGAGAACATAATGAGAGAGAGAGAGAACATAATGAGAGAGAGAGAACATAATGAGATAGAGAGAGAACATAATGAGATAGAGAGAGAACATAATGAGAGAGAGAGAGAACATAATGAGAGAGAGAGAGAGAACATCTATTAAATCAAAAAAGGCTTGTGGTCTAGACAACATCAGAAATGAAATGCTGAAAAACAGCACACCTGAGTTGCAAAATGCTGTACTTGAATTGTTCAACATGGTTTTAACTTCTGGCTACTTCCCTGATGTCTGGAACCAAAGGCTCATCTCCCCTATCCATTAATGTGGAGACAAATCAGACCCCAATAATTACAGGGGAATTTGCGTCAACAGTAACTTGGGGAAGGGGAAGATTTTCTGTAGCATTTTGAATTCAAGAATTCAAACCTTTCTTCAAATTGGCTTTCTTCCTAACCATCACACTACTGACCATATATACACCTTACACACACTAATTAATAAACACCATCACACTACTGACCATATATACACCTTACACACACTAATTAATAAACACCATCGCACTACTGACCATATATATACACACTAATTAATAAACACCACACTACTGACCAATTAATAAACACCATCACACTACTGACCATATATACACCTTACACACACTAATTAATAAACACCATCACACTACTGACCATATATACACACTAATTAATTACACACTGACCTAATTAATAAACACCATCACACTACTGACCATATATACACCTTACACACACTAATTAATAAACACCATCACACTACTGACCATATATACACCTTACACACACTAATTAATAAACACCATCACACTACTGACCATATATACACCTTACACACACTAATTAATAAACACCATCACACTACTGACCATATATACACCTTACACACACTAATTAATAACCACCACCACACTACTGACCATATATACACCTTACACACACTAATTAATAAACACGTCCACCAAAAAAAAGAGGGCAAAATCTTTGCTTGCTTTATTGACTTTAAAAAAGCATTTGATTCGATTTGGCACGAAGGGCTATTCTACAAAATTCTACAAAGTGGGCTTGGTGGTAAGGTGTATGACTTAATAAAATGTATGTACACAGAAAAGAAGTGTGCAATAAAAATCAAAAACCAAAGAACAGAGTTTTTTTCACAATGTCGAGGTGTGAGACAAGGCTGCAATTTGAGTTCAAATCTTTTCAACATTTATATCAATGAATTAGCAGACATGTTGGACCAATCTCCAGCCCCAGGACTCACACTATTTGACACAGAGGTGAAATACCTGCTATATGCTGATGACTTGGTACTTCTATCACCAACCAAAGAAGGTCTTCAACAAAACATTAATATTCTGGAGCAATATTGCCATAATTGGGCCCTGGCAGTAAATTTCCAAAAAACTAATATCATGATTTTCCAAAACAAAACGAGATGTCAGAAACACAAATGTAAATTCACCCTGAACAATACCTTAATTGAACACACAAAAAGTTACACCTACCTTGGTCTGACCATATCTGCATCGGGAAACTTTAATATGGCAGTGAATGCACTCAAAGAAAAAGCCCGCAGAGCAATGTATGCAATAAAAATGAAATTATTCAAAATCAACATCACAATTAAAATTTGGAATAAAATATTTGACAGTGTAATCCTACCAATAGCACTTTATGGAAGTGAGGTTTGGGGGCCACTCAATAAAATGGATTTTAAAATGTGGGACAAACATCCAATTGAAGCCCTACATGCAGAATTCTGTCGGAAAATCCTACAAGTCCAGAGAAATACACCAACTAATGCATGTAGGGCAGAATTGGGCCGTTTTCCAGTAATAATGAAGATACAGAAAAGATCATTAAAATTTTGGCTACATCTAAGTTCAAGTCCAAATTGAGTCTGCAATTTAAAGCACTTCAAGCCCAAGAGCTGAGCCCAGAAACGAGTCCTCTCAGTCAGCTGGTGTTGGACCTCACCAACCAAGCTGACACCAGCACTGCTTCAAAAGAAAGAATTCCAATAAGCAAAATCATGAACCAATCAAAGGAATCATATTTACAATACTGGAAAAACGAAACAAAATCCCAAAGCCGACTAAATTGCTATCTGACCCTAAACAGAGAATATGAATTGGCTGATTATCTCTACTCAGTCAGAGATACGAAGCAGAGACAGATCCTTACCAAGTACAGGCTGAGTGACCACCGATTGGCAATAGAAACCGGCAGACATAAAAAGACATGGCTACCCAAAGAGGAGCGTGTATGTGGTCACTGCATGACAGGGGAGGTAGAGACAGAGATGCACTTTCTCCTTTACTGTGATAAATATTCATCACAAAGAGATTCATTATTCACAGAAATGACAACATATATTCCACATTTTTACAAATTGAACCCAGAGGAAAAACTAAGAATACTCATGGGCGAAGGAGCAATGGCTCCTCTTGCAGCCAAATATGTATTTTCCTGCCATAGCCTGAGGGACACTGAATAATAACATCTGCATAGTAAACAGTAACTTACTTATTATTACTATTATTGTTATTACTATAATTATTAATGTTTATAATTCCAAATATGGTTGGTAATGGTAGTGATAACAGTTTAGTGATGGTAGTAGTAGTCGTAGTAATGATGATTGTAGTTGTAGTATTGATATAAAGAAGAAGATGACCGTTATTTAGTTATAAGTTAGTTATAATTTCATTTTCCATAATTTGATTTTATATTTATTACATTTCTACTATTGACTGTTACCATTTTATTGTTATTATTTTTGTATTTAATTTTATATTATTATTTACTACCATTTTCTATAATTATTTACTATCATTTATAATTTTGTTACAATGTATATTGTATACATTGTTGCTTTGGCAATATTGACAACATGTTTTTCATGCCAATAAAGCAGCTTGAATTTGAATTTGACATTATGATAGAGAACATAATGAGAGAGAGAGTGTAATGAGAGAGAGAGAACATAATGAGAGAGAGAACATAATGAGAGAGAGAGAGAACATAATGAGAGAGAGAACATAATGAGAGAGAACATAAAGAGAGAGAGAGAACATAATGAGAGAGAGAGAGAACATAATGAGAGAGAGAGAACATAATAGGGAGAGAGAACATAATGAGAGAGAGAGAGAGAGAGAGAACATAATGAGAGAGAGAGAGAACATAATGATAGAGAACATAATGAGAGAGAGAGAGTGTAATGAGAGAGAGAGAGAACATAATGAGAGAGAGAACATAATGAGAGAGTGAGAGAGAGAGAGAGAGAGAACATAATGAGAGAGAGAGAGAGAACATAATGAGAGAGAGAGAGAACACAATGAGAGAGAGAGAACATAATGACAGAGAGAGAATATAATGAGAGAGTGAGAACATAATGAGAGAGAAGAACATAATGAGATATAACATAATGAGAGAGAGTGAACATAATGAGAGAGAGAGAGAACATAATGAGAGAGAGAACATAATGAGAGAGAGAGAACATAATGCCAGAGAGAATATAATGAGAGAGAGAACATAATGAGAGAGAGAACATAATGAGAGAGAGAGAGAACATAATGAGAGAGAGAGAGAGAGAACATAATGAGAGAGAGAGAACATAATGAGAGAGAGAGAACATAATGCCAGAGAGAATATAATGAGAGAGAGAACATAATGAGAGAGAGAACATAATGAGAGAGAGAGAGAACATAATGAGAGAGAGAGAGAGAGAACATAATGAGAGAGCGAGAGATGAGAGAGAGAGAACATAATGGTAGAGTGAGAGAGAACATAATTAGAGAGAGAGATAGAGAGAGAGAACATAATGAGAGAGAGAGAGAGAAGAGAGAGAGAGAGAGAGAGAGAGAGAGAGAGAGAGAGAGAGAGAGAGAGAACATAATGAGAGAGAACATAATGGGAGAGAGAGAACATAATGAGAGAGAGAACATAATGAGAGAGAACATAATGAGAGAGAGAGAACATAATGAGAGAGAGAGAGAACACAATGAGAGAGAGAGAACATAATGACAGAGAGAGAATATAATGAGAGAGTGAGAACATAATGAGAGAGAAGAACATAATGAGATATAACATAATGAGAGAGAGTGAACATAATGAGAGAGAGAGAGAGAGAGAACATAATGAGAGAGAGAACATAATGAGAGAGAGAGAACATAATGCCAGAGAGAATATAATGAGAGAGAGAACATAATGAGAGAGAGAACATAATGAGAGAGAGAGAGAACATAATGGGTGAGAGAACATAATGAGAGAGAGAGAGAGAGAACATAATGAGAGAGAGAGAACATAATGGTAGAGTGAGAGAGAACATAATGAGAGAGAGAGAGAGAACATAATGAGAGAGAGAGAGAGAACATAATGAGAGAGAACATAATGGGAGAGAGAGAACATAATGAGAGAGAGAGAACATAATGCGAGAGAGAGAGAACATAATGAGAGAGAGAGAGAACATAATGAGAGAGAACATAATAAGGGAGAGAGAGAACATAATGAGAGAGAGAGAACATAATGATAGAGAACATAACGAGAGAGAGAGTGTAATGAGAGAGGACATAATGAGAGAGAGAGGCAGAGAGAGAACATGAGATAGAACATAATGAGAGAGAGAGAACACAATGAGAGAGAGAGAACATAATGGTAGAGAGAGAGAGAACATAATGAGAGAGAACATAATGGTAGAGAGAGAGAGAACATATTGAGAGAGCGAGAGAGAGAACATAATGAGAGAGAGAGAGAGAGAGAGAGAGAGAGAGAGAGAGAGAGAGAGAGAGAGAGAGAGAGAGAGAACATAATGAGAGAGAACATAATGGGAGAGAGAACATAATGAGAGAGAGAGAACATAATGAGAGAGAGAACATAATGAGAGAGAGAACATAATGAGAGAGAAAGAACATAATGAGAGAGAGAGAACATAATGATAGAGAACATAATGAGAGAGAGAGTGTAATGAGAGAGAGAGAACATAATGAGAGAGAGAACATAATGAGAGAGAGAGAGAACATAATGAGAGAGAACATAATGAGAGAGAACATAATGAGAGAGAGAGAGAACACAATGAGAGAGAGAGAACATAATGAGAGAGAGAGAACATAATGATAGAGAACATAATGAGAGAGAGAGAACATAATGAGAGAGAGAGAGAACATAATGAGAGAGAGAACATAATGAGAGAGAGAACATAATGATAGAGAACATAATGAGAGAGAGAGAACATAATGAGAGAGAGAACATAATGAGAGAGAGAGAACATAATGAGAGAGAGAACATAATGAGAGAGAACATAATGAGAGAGAGAGAACACAATGAGAGAGAGAGAGAACATAATGACAGAGAGAGAATATAATGAGAGAGTGAGAACATAATGAGAGAGAGAACATAATGAGAGAGAGAGAACATAATGAGAGAGAGAACATAATGACAGAGAGAGAACATAATGAGAGAGAAGAACATAATGAGATATAACATAATGAGAGAGAGTGAACATAATGAGAGAGAGAGAACATAATGAGAGAGAGAACATAATGAGAGAGAGAGAACATAATGCCAGAGAGAATATAATGAGAGAGAGAACATAATGAGAGAGAGAGAACATAATGAGAGAGAGAGAGAACATAATGAGAGAGAGAGAGAGAGAACATAATGAGAGAGAGAGAACATAATGAGAGAGAGAGAACATAATGCCAGAGAGAATATAATGAGAGAGAGAACATAATGAGAGAGAGAACATAATGAGAGAGAGAGAGAACATAATGAGAGAGAGAGAGAGAGAACATAATGAGAGAGCGAGAGATGAGAGAGAGAGAACATAATGGTAGAGTGAGAGAGAACATAATTAGAGAGAGAGATAGAGAGAGAGAACATAATGAGAGAGAGAGAAGAGAGAGAGAGAGAGAGAGAGAGAGAGAGAGAGAGAGAACATAATGAGAGAGAACATAATGGGAGAGAGAGAACATAATGAGAGAGAGAACATAATGAGAGAGAACATAATGAGAGAGAGAGAACATAATGAGAGAGAGAGAGAACACAATGAGAGAGAGAGAACATAATGACAGAGAGAGAATATAATGAGAGAGTGAGAACATAATGAGAGAGAAGAACATAATGAGATATAACATAATGAGAGAGAGTGAACATAATGAGAGAGAGAGAGAGAGAACATAATGAGAGAGAGAACATAATGAGAGAGAGAGAACATAATGCCAGAGAGAATATAATGAGAGAGAGAACATAATGAGAGAGAGAACATAATGAGAGAGAGAGAGAACATAATGGGTGAGAGAACATAATGAGAGAGAGAGAGAGAGAACATAATGAGAGAGAGAGAACATAATGGTAGAGTGAGAGAGAACATAATGAGAGAGAGAGAGAGAACATAATGAGAGAGAGAGAGAACATAATGAGAGAGAACATAATGGGAGAGAGAGAACATAATGAGAGAGAGAGAACATAATGAGAGAGAGAGAACATAATGCGAGAGAGAGAGAACATAATGAGAGAGAACATAATAAGGGAGAGAGAGAACATAATGAGAGAGAGAGAACATAATGATAGAGAACATAACGAGAGAGAGAGTGTAATGAGAGAGGACATAATGAGAGAGAGAGGCAGAGAGAGAACATGAGATAGAACATAATGAGAGAGAGAGAACACAATGAGAGAGAGAGAACATAATGGTAGAGAGAGAGAGAACATAATGAGAGAGAACATAATGGTAGAGAGAGAGAGAACATATTGAGAGAGCGAGAGAGAGAGAGAGAGAGAGAGAGAGAGAGAGAGAGAGAGAGAACATAATGAGAGAGAACATAATGGGAGAGAGAACATAATGAGAGAGAGAGAACATAATGAGAGAGAGAGAGAACATAATGAGAGAGAAAGAACATAATGAGAGAGAGAGAACATAATGATAGAGAACATAATGAGAGAGAGAGTGTAATGAGAGAGAGAACATAATGAGAGAGAGAGAGAACATAATGAGAGAGAGAACATAATGAGAGAGAACATAATGAGAGAGAGAGAGAACACAATGAGAGAGAGAGAACATAATGAGAGAGAGAGAACATAATGATAGAGAACATAATGAGAGAGAGAGAACATAATGAGAGAGAGAGAGAACATAATGAGAGAGAGAACATAATGAGAGAGAGAACATAATGATAGAGAACATAATGAGAGAGAGAGAACATAATGAGAGAGAGAGAACATAATGAGAGAGAGAACATAATGAGAGAGAACATAATGAGAGAGAGAGAACACAATGAGAGAGAGAGAGAACATAATGACAGAGAGAGAATATAATGAGAGAGTGAGAACATAATGAGAGAGAGAACATAATGAGAGAGAGAGAACATAATGCCAGAGAGAATATAATGAGAGAGAGAACATAATGAGAGAGAGAGAACATAATGAGAGAGAGAGAACATAATGAGAGAGAGAACATAATGAGAGAGAACATAATGAGAGAGAGAGAACACAATGAGAGAGAGAGAGAACATAATGACAGAGAGAGAACATAATGAGAGAGAGAACATAATGAGAGAGAGAGAATATAATGAGAGAGAGAACATAATGAGAGAGAGAACATAATGAGAGAGAGAGAGAACATAATGGGTGAGAGAACATAATGAGAGAGAGAGAGAGAGAACATAATGAGAGAGAGAGAACATAATGGTAGAGTGAGAGAGAACATAATGAGAGAGAGAGAGAGAGAGAACATAATGAGAGAGAGAGAGAGAACATAATGAGAGAGAACATAATGGGAGAGAGAGAACATAATGAGAGAGAGAGAACATAATGAGAGAGAGAGAGAACATAATGAGAGAGAGAGAGAACATAATGAGAGAGAACATAATAAGAGGAGAGAGAACATAATGAGAGAGAGAGAACATAATGATAGAGAACATAACGAGAGAGAGAGTGTAATGAGAGAGGACATAATGAGAGAGAGAGCAGAGAGAGAACATGAGATAGAACATAATGAGAGAGAGAGAAACATAATGAGAGAGAGAGAACATAATGGTAGAGAGAGAGAGAACATAATGAGAGACATAATGAGAGAGAGAACATAATGAGAGAGAGAGAACATAATGAGAGAGAGAGAGAGAACATAAGAGAGAGAGAACATAAGAGAGAGAAGAGAGAGAACATAATGAGAGAGAGAGAACATAATGAGAGAGAGAGAACATAATGAGAGAGAGAGAGAACATAATGAGAGAGAAAGAACATAATGAGAGAGAGAGAACATAATGATAGAGAACATAATGAGAGAGAACATAATGAGAGAGAGAGAACATAATGAGAGAGAGAACATAATGAGAGAGAGAACATAATGAGAGAGAGAACATAATGAGAGAGAGAGAGAACATAATGAGAGAGAGAGAACATAATGAGAGAGAGAGAACATAATGATAGAGAACATAATGAGAGAGAGAGAACATAATGAGAGAGAGAGAGAGAACATAATGAGAGAGAGAACATAATGAGAGAACATAATGATAGAGAACATAATGAGAGAGAGAGAACATAATGAGAGAGAGAGAACATAATGAGAGAGAGAACATAATGAGAGAGAACATAATGAGAGAGAGAGAACATAATGAGAGAGAGAGAGAACATAATGACAGAGAGAGAATATAATGAGAGAGTGAGAACATAATGAGAGAGAGAACATAATGAGAGAGAGAGAACATAATGAGAGAGAGAACATAATGAGAGAGAGAGAACATAATGAGAGAGAAGAACATAATGAGATAGAGAACATAATGAGAGAGAGAGAACATAATGAGAGAGAGAGAACATAATGAGAGAGAGAACATAATGAGAGAGAGAGAACATAATGCCAGAGAGAATATAATGAGAGAGAGAACATAATGAGAGAGAGAACATAATGAGAGAGAGAGAGAACATAATAATGAGAGAGAGAGAACATAATGAGAGAGAGAGAACATAATGAGAGAGAGAGAACATAATGCCAGAGAGAATATAATGAGAGAGAGAACATAATGAGAGAGAGAACATAATGAGAGAGAGAGAGAACATAATGAGAGAGAGAGAGAGAGAGAACATAATGAGAGAGCGAGAGATGAGAGAGAGAGAACATAATGGTAGAGTGAGAGAGAACATAATTAGAGAGAGAGATAGAGAGAGAGAACATAATGAGAGAGAGAGAGAGAGAGAGAGAGAACATAATGAGAGAGAACATAATGGGAGAGAGAGAACATAATGAGAGAGAGAACATAATGAGAGAGAACATAATGAGAGAGAGAGAACATAATGAGAGAGAGAGAGAAACAATGAGAGAGAGAGAACATAATGACAGAGAGAGAATATAATGAGAGAGTGAGAACATAATGAGAGAGAGAGAGAGAGAAGAACATAATGAGATATAACATAATGAGAGAGAGTGAACATAATGAGAGAGAGAGAGAGAGAGAACATAATGAGAGAGAGAACATAATGAGAGAGAGAGAACATAATGCCAGAGAGAATATAATGAGAGAGAGAACATAATGAGAGAGAACATAATGAGAGAGAGAGAGAACATAATGGGTGAGAGAACATAATGAGAGAGAGAGAGAGAGAGAACATAATGAGAGAGAGAGAACATAATGGTAGAGTGAGAGAGAACATAATGAGAGAGAGAGAGAGAACATAAGAGAGAGAGAGAGAGAGAACATAATGAGAGAGAACATAATGAGAGAGAGAGAACATAATGAGAGAGAGAGAACATAATGCGAGAGAGAGAGAACATAATGAGAGAGAGAGAACATAATGAGAGAGAACATAATGAGGGAGAGAGAGAACATAATGAGAGAGAGAGAACATAATGATAGAGAACATAACGAGAGAGAGAGTGTAATGAGAGAGGACATAATGAGAGAGAGAGGCAGAAGAGAACATGAGATAGAACATAATGAGAGAACATAAGAGAGAACACAATGAGAGAGAGAGAACATAATGGTAGAGAGAGAGAACATAATGAGAGAGAGAACATAATGGTAGAGAGAGAGAGAACATAATGAGAGAGCGAGAGAGAGAGAACATAAGAGAGAGAGAGAGAACATAATGAGAGAGAGAACATAATGAGAGAGAACATAATGGGAGAGAGAACATAATGAGAGAGAGAGAACATAATGAGAGAGAGAGAGAACATAATGAGAGAGAAAGAACATAATGAGAGAGAGACATAAACATAAGATAGAGAACATAATGAGAGAGAACATAATGAGAGAGAGAGAACATAATGAGAGAACATAATGAGAGAGAGAGAACATAATGAGAGAGAGAGAACATAATGAGAGAGAGAACATAATGAGAGAGAGAGAGAACATAATGAGAGAGAGAGAACATAATGAGAGAGAGAGAACATAATGATAGAGAACATAATGAGAGAGAGAGAACATAATGAGAGAGAGAGAGAACATAATGAGAGAGAGAACATAATGAGAGAGAGAACATAATGAGAGAGAGAACATAATGAGAGAGAGAGAACATAATGAGAGAGAGAGAACATAATGAGAGAGAGAACATAATGAGAGAGAACATAATGAGAGAGAGAGAACACAATGAGAGAGAGAGAGAACATAATGACAGAGAGAGAACATAATGAGAGAGAGAACATAATGAGAGAGAGAGAACATAATGACATAATGAGAGAGAACATAATGAGAGAGAGAACATAATGCCAGAGAGAATATAATGAGAGAGAGAACATAATGAGAGAGAGAGAACATAATGAGAGAGAGAACATAATGAGAGAGAACATAATGAGAGAGAGAGAACACAATGAGAGAGAGAGAGAACATAATGACAGAGAGAGAACATAATGAGAGAGAGAACATAATGAGAGAGAGAGAACATAATGCCAGAGAGAATATAATGAGAGAGAGAACATAATGAGAGAGAGAACATAATGAGAGAGAGAGAGAACATAATGAGAGAGAGAGAGAGAGAACATAATGAGAGAGCGAGAGATGAGAGAGAGAGAACATAATGGTAGAGTGAGAGAGAACATAATTAGAGAGAGAGATAGAGAGAGAGAACATAATGAGAGAGAGAGAGAGAGAGAGAGAGAACATAATGAGAGAGAACATAATGGGAGAGAGAGAACATAATGAGAGAGAGAACATAATGAGAGAGAACATAATGAGAGAGAGAGAACATAATGAGAGAGAGAGAGAGAGAACATAATGAGAGAGAGAGAGAACACAATGAGAGAGAGAGAACATAATGACAGAGAGAGAATATAATGAGAGAGTGAGAACATAATGAGAGAGAAGAACATAATGAGATATAACATAATGAGAGAGAGAACATAATGAGAGAGAGAACAGAGAGAGAACATAATGAGAGAGAGAGAACATAATGCCAGAGAGAATATAATGAGAGAGAGAACATAATGAGAGAGAGAACATAATGAGAGAGAGAGAGAACATAATGGGTGAGAGAACATAATGAGAGAGAGAGAGAGAGAGAACATAATGAGAGAGAGAGAACATAATGGTAGAGTGAGAGAGAACATAATGAGAGAGAGAGAGAGAGAACATAATGAGAGAGAGAGAGAGAACATAATGGGAGAGAGAGAACATAATGAGAGAGAGAGAACATAATGAGAGAGAGAGAACATAATGCGAGAGAGAGAGAACATAATGAGAGAGAACATAATAAGGGAGAGAGAGAACATAATGAGAGAGAGAGAACATAATGATAGAGAACATAATGAGAGAGAGACATAATGAGAGAGGACATAATGAGAGAGAGAGGCAGAGAGAGAACATGAGATAGAACATAATGAGAGAGAGAGAACATAATGAGAGAGAGAACATAATGGAGAGAGAGAGAGAACATAATGAGAGAGAGAGAGAACATAATGAGAGAGAGAACATAATGGAGATAGAGAACATAATGAGAGAGAGAGAGAGAGATAAGAGAGAGAGATAAGAGAGAGAGAGAACATAAGAGAGAGAGAGAGAGAACATAATGAGAGAGAGAACATAATGAGAGAGAGAGAACATAATGAGAGAGAGAGAGAACATAATGATAGAGAACATAATGAGAGAGAGAGAACATAATGAGAGAGAACATAATGAGAGAGAGAGTGTAATGAGAGAGAGAGAACATAATGAGAGAGAGAGAACATAATGAGAGAGACATAATGAGAGAGAGAGAGAACATAAGAGAGAGAACAGAGAGAGAGAACATAATGAGAGAGAGAGAACATAATGGTAGAGTGAGAGAGAACATAATGAGAGAGAGAGAGAACATAATGGGTGAGAGAACATAATGAGAGAGAGACATAATGAGAGAGAGAACATAATGAGAGAGAGAGAACATAATGAGAGAGAGAGAACATAATGAGAGAGAGAGAGAACATAATGAGAGAGAGAACATAATGAGAGAGAGAACATAATGAGAGAGAACATAATGAGAGAGAGAGAACATAATGAGAGAGAGAGAGAACATAATGACAGAGAGAGAACATAATGAGAGAGAGAACATAATGAGAGAGAGAACATAATGAGAGAGAGAGAGAACATAATGAGAGAGAGAACATAATGAGAGAGAGAACATAATGAGAGAGAGAGAACATAATGAGAGAGAGAACATAATGAGAGAGAGAACATAATGAGAGAGAGAGAACATAATGAGAGAGAGAGAGAACATAATGAGAGAGAGAGAACATAATGAGAGAGAGAACATAATGAGAGAGAGAGAACATAATGAGAGAGAGAGAGAACATAATGAGAGAGAGAACATAATGAGAGAGAGAACATAATGAGAGAGAGAGAGAACATAATGAGAGAGAGAGAGAGAGAACATAATGAGAGAGAGAGAACATAATGAGAGAGAACATAATAGAGAGAGAGAACATAATGAGAGAGAGAGAACATAATGAGAGAGAGAACATAATGAGAGAGAGAGAAGATAAGAGAGAGAACATAATGAGAGAGAGAGAACATAATGAGAGAGAGAACATAATGAGAGAGAGAACATAATGAGAGAGAACATAATGAGAGAGAGAGAACATAATGAGAGAGAGAACATAATGAGACATAAGAGAGAGAGAACATAATGGAGAGAGAGAACATAATGACAGAGAGAGAATATAATGAGAGAGTGAGAACATAATGAGAGAGAAGAACATAATGAGATATAACATAATGAGAGAGAGAACATAATGAGAGAGAGAACATAATGAGAGAGAGAGAACATAATGCCAGAGAGAATATAATGAGAGAGAGAACATAATGAGAGAGAGAACATAATGAGAGAGAGAGAACATAATGAGAGAGAGAGAACATAATGAGAATAAGAGAGAGAGAGAACATAATGAGAGAGAGAGAACATAATGAGAGAGAGAGAACATAATGAGAGAGAACATAATGAGAGAGAGAGAGAACATAATGAGAGAGAGAGAGAACATAATGGGAGAGAGAGAACATAATGAGAGAGAGAGAACATAATGAGAGAGAGAGAACATAATGAGAGAGAGAACATAATGAGAGAGAACATAATGAGAGAGAGAGAGAACATAATGAGAGAGAGAGAACATAATGATAGAGAACATAATGAGAGAGAGAACATAATGAGAGAGGACATAATGAGAGAGAGAACATAATGAGAGAGAGAGAACATAAGAGAACATGAGATAGAACATAATGAGAGAGAGAGAAGAACATAATGAGAGAGAGAACATAATGAGAGAGAGAACATAATGGTAGAGAGAGAGAGAACATAATGAGAGAGCGAGATAGAGAACATAATGAGAGAGAGAGAGAGAACATAATGAGAGAGAGAGAACATAATGAGAGAGAGAGACATAAGAAGAGAGAGAGAGAACAGAGAGAGAGAACATAATGAGAGAGAGAGAGAACATAATGAGAGAACATAATGAGAGAGAGAGAACATAATGAGAGAGAGAGAACATAATGAGAGAGAGAGAGAACATAATGAGAGAGAGAACATAATGAGAGAGAGAGAACATAATGAGAGAGAGAGAGAGATAATGAGAGAGAACATAATGAGAGAGAGAGAGAGAGAGAGAGAACATAATGAGAGAGAGAGAACATAATGAGAGAGAGAGAACATAATGAGAGAACATAATGGGTGAGAGAACATAATGAGAGAGAGAGAACATAATGAGAGAGAGAGAACATAATGGTAGAGAGAGAGAACATAATGAGAGAGAGAGAGAGAACATAATGAGAGAGAGAACATAATAAGAGAGAGAGAACATAATGGGAGAGAGAGAACATAATGAGAGAGAGAGAACATAATGAGAGAGAGAGAACATAATGAGAGAGAGAGAACATAATGAGAGAGAACATAATAAGGGAGAGAGAGAACATAATGAGAGAGAGAGAACATAATGATAGAGAACATAACGAGAGAAGATAATGAGAGAGGACATAATGAGAGAGAGAACATAATGAGGCAGAGAGAGAACATGAGAGAGAACATAATGAGAGAGAGAGAGAACATAATGAGAGAGAGAACATAAAGAGAGAGAGAGAACATAATGAGAGAGCGAGAGAGAGAACATAATGAGAGAGAGAACATAATGAGAGAGAGAGAGAGAGAGAGAGAGAGAGAGAGAACATAATGAGAGAGAACATAATGGGAGAGAGAACATAATGAGAGAGAGAGAACATAATGAGAGAGAGAGAGAACATAATGAGAGAGAAAGAACATAATGAGAGAGAGAGAACATAATGATAGAGAACATAATGAGAGAGAGAGTGTAATGAGAGAGAGAGAACATAATGAGAGAGAGAGAACATAATGAGAGAGAGAGAGAACATAATGAGAGAGAACATAATGAGAGAGAGAGAGAACATAATGAGAGAGAGAGAACATAATGAGAGAGAGAGAACATAATGAGAGAGAACATAATGAGAGAGAGAGAACATAATGAGAGAGAGAGAACATAATGAGAGAGAACATAATGAGAGAGAGAGAACATAATGAGAGAGAGAACATAATGAGAGAGAGAGAACATAATGAGAGAGAGAACATAATGAGAGAGAGAGAACACAATGAGAGAGAGAGAGAACATAATGACAGAGAGAGAATATAATGAGAGAGTGAGAACATAATGAGAGAGAAGAACATAATGAGATATAACATAATGAGAGAGAGAACATAATGAGAGAGAGAACATAATGAGAGAGAGAGAACATAATGCCAGAGAGAATATAATGAGAGAGAGAGAACATAATGAGAGAGAGAACATAATGAGAGAGAGAGAGAGAACATAATGAGAGAGAGTGAACATAATGAGAGAGAGAGAACATAATGAGAGAGAGAACATAATGAGAGAGAGAGAACATAATGCCAGAGAGAATATAATGAGAGAGAGAGAACATAATGAGAGAGAGAGAACATAAAGAGAGAGAGAGAGAGAGAGAGAGAACATAATGAGAGAGAGAACACAATGAGAGAGAGAGAACATAATGACAGAGAGAGAATATAATGAGAGAGTGAGAACATAATGAGAGAGAAGAACATAATGAGATATAACATAATGAGAGAGAGTGAACATAATGAGAGAGAGAGAGAGAACATAATGAGAGAGAGAACATAATGAGAGAGAGAGAACATAATGCCAGAGAGAATATAATGAGAGAGAACATAATGAGAGAGAGAGAACATAATGAGAGAGAGAGAGAGAGAGAGAGAACATAATGAGAGAGCGAGAGAACATAATGAGAGAGAGAGAGAGAGAACATAATGAGAGAGAGAACATAATGGTAGAGTGAGAGAGAACATAATGAGAGAGAGAGAGAGAGAGAGAGAGAACATAATGAGAGAGAGAGAACATAATGCGAGAGAGAGAGAGAACATAATGAGAGAAAACATAATGAGAGAGAGAGAGAACATAATGAGAGAGAGAGAGACCATAATGATAGAGAACATAATGAGAGAGAGAGGACATAATGAGAGAGAGAACATAATGACAGAGAGAGAGAGAGAGAACATAATGAGAGAGAGAACATAATGAGAGAGAGAGAGAACATAATGAGAGAGAGAGAGAGAACATAATGAGAGAGAACATAATGGGAGAGAGAGAACATAATGAGAGAGAGAGAGAGAGAGAGAACATAATGAGAGAGAACATAACGAGAGAGAGAGTGTAATGAGAGAGGACATAATGAGAGAGAGAACATAATGAGAGAGAGAGGCAGAGAGAGAACATGAGATAGAACATAATGAGAGAGAGAGAACACAATGAGAGAGAGAGAACATAATGGTAGAGAGAGAGAACATAATGAGAGAGAGAACATAATGGTAGAGAGAGAGAGAACATATTGAGAGAGCGAGAGAGAGAACATAATGAGAGAGAGAGAGAGAGAGAGAGAACATAATGAGAGAGAACATAATGGGAGAGAGAACATAATGAGAGAGAGAGAACATAATGAGAGAGAGAGAGAACATAATGAGAGAGAAAGAACATAATGAGAGAGAGAGAACATAATGATAGAGAACATAATGAGAGAGAGAGTGTAATGAGAGAGAGAGAACATAATGAGAGAGAGAACATAATGAGAGAGAGAGAGAACATAATGAGAGAGAGAACATAATGAGAGAGAACATAATGAGAGAGAGAGAGAACACAATGAGAGAGAGAGAACATAATGAGAGAGAGAGAACATAATGATAGAGAACATAATGAGAGAGAGAGAACATAATGAGAGAGAGAGAGAACATAATGAGAGAGAGAACATAATGAGAGAGAGAACATAATGATAGAGAACATAATGAGAGAGAGAGAGTGTAATGAGAGAGAGAGAACATAATGAGAGAGAGAACATAATGAGAGAGAGAACATAATGAGAGAGAACATAATGAGAGAGAGAGAACACAATGAGAGAGAGAGAGAACATAATGACAGAGAGAGAATATAATGAGAGAGTGAGAACATAATGAGAGAGAAGAACATAATGAGATATAACATAATGAGAGAGAGAGAATATAATGAGAGAGAGAACATAATGAGAGAGAGAGAACATAATGCCAGAGAGAATATAATGAGAGAGAGAGAACATAATGAGAGAGAGAGAACATAATGAGAGAGAGAGAGAGAACATAATGAGAGAGAGAGAACATAATGAGAGAGAGAACATAATGAGAGAGAGCGAACATAATGGGAGAGAGAGAGAACATAATGAGAGAGAACATAATGAGAGAGAGAGACAGAGAGAGAGAGAGAGAACATAATGAGAGAGAGAACACAATGAGAGAGAGAGAACATAATGACAGAGAGAGAATATAATGAGAGAGTGAGAACATAATGAGAGAGAAGAACATAATGAGATATAACATAATGAGAGAGAGTGAACATAATGAGAGAGAGAGAGAGAACATAATGAGAGAGAGAACATAATGAGAGAGAGAGAACATAATGCCAGAGAGAATATAATGAGAGAGAGAGAACATAATGAGAGAGAGAGAACATAATGAGAGAGAGAGAGAGAACATAATGAGAGAGCGAGAGAACATAATGGGTGAGAGAACATAATGAGAGAGAGAGAGAGAGAGAGAGAACATAATGAGAGAGAGAACATAATGGTAGAGTGAGAGAGAACATAATGAGAGAGAGAGAGAGAGAGAGAACATAATGAGAGAGAGAGAACATAATGCGAGAGAGAGAGAGAACATAATGAGAGAAAACATAATGAGAGAGAGAGAGAACATAATGAGAGAGAGAGAGAACATAATGATAGAGAACATAATGAGAGAGAGAACATAATGACAGAGAGAGAGAGAGAGAACATAATGAGAGAGAGAGAGAACATAATGAGAGAGAGGCAGAGAGAGAACATGAGATAGAACATAATGCGAGAGAGAGAACACAATGAGAGAGAGAGAACATAATGGTAGAGAGAGAACATAATGAGAGAGAGAGAGAACATAATGGTAGAGAGAGAGAACATAATGAGAGAGAGAGAGAACATAATGAGAGAGAGAGATAGAGGGAACATAATGGGAGAGAACATAATGGGAGAGAGAACATAATGAGAGAGAGAACATAATGAGAGAGAGAGAACATAGTGAGAGAGAGAGAACATAATGAGAGAGCGAGAGAACATAATGAGAGAGAGAGAGAGAGAGAACATAATGATAGAGAACACAATGAGAGAGAGAGTGTAATGAGAGAGAGAGAACATAATGAGAGAGAGAACATAATGAGAGAGAGAGAACATAATGAGAGAGAGAGAGAACATAATGAGAGAGAGAGAGAACATAATGAGAGAGAACACAATGAGAGAGAGAGAACATAATGGCAGAGAGAGAATATAATGAGAGAGAGAGAGAACATAATGAGAGAGAGAGAGAGAGAGAGAGAGAGAGAGAGAGAGAGAGAGAAGAGAGAGAGAGAGAACATAATGAGAGAGAGGACATAATGAGAGAGAGAGAACACAATGAGAGAGAGAGAACATAATGAGAGAGAGAGAACATAATGAGAGAGAGAACATAATGAGAGAGAGAGAGAGAGAACATAATGAGAGAGCGAGAGAACATAATGAGAGAGAGAGAACATAATGGTAGAGTGAGAGAGAGCATAATGAGAGAGAGAGAGATAGAGAGAGAGAACATAATGAGAGAGAGAGAACATAATGAGAGAGAACATAATGAGAGAGAGAGAACATAATGAGAGAGAGAACATAATGCGAGAGAGAGAGAACATAATGAGAGAGAGAGCATAATGAGAGAGAGAGAACATAATGATAGAGAACATAATGAGAGAGAGAGGACATAATGAGAGAGAGAGAGAGAGAACATAATGAGAGAGAGAACATAATGAGAGAGAACATAACGAGAGAGAGAGAACATAATGAGAGAGAGAGCGTAATGAGAGAGAGAGAGAGAGAGAGAGAGAGAGAGAGAGAGAGAGAGAGAGAGAGAGAGAGAGACAGAGAACATAATGATAGAGAACATAATGAGAGAGAGAGAACATAATGAGAGAGAGAACATAATGAGAGAGAGAACATAATGAGAGAGAGAGAGAACACAATGAGAGAGAGACAGAGAGAGAACATGAGAGAGAACATAATGAGAGAGAGAGAACACAATGAGAGAGAGAGAACATAATGACAGAGAGAGAATATAATGAGAGCGAGAGAGAGAACATAATGAGAGAAAGAGAACATAATGAGAGAGAAAACATAATGGGAGAGAGAGAACATAATGAGAGAGAGAGAACATAATGAGAGAGAGAACATAATGAGAGAGAGAGAGAACATAATGAGAGAGAGAGAACATAATGAGAGAGAGAGAACATAATGGGAGAGAGAGAACATAATGAGAGAGAGAGAATATAATGAGAGAGAGAACATAATGAGAGAGAGAGAACATAATGAGAGAGAGAACATAATGAGAGAGAGAACATAATGAGAGAGAGAGAGAACATAATGAGAGAGAGAGAACATAATGAGAGAGAGAGAACATAATGAGAGAGAGAGAACATAATGAGAGAGAGAACATAATGAGAGAGAGAGAACATAATGAGAGAACATAATGAGAGAGAACATAATGAGAGAGAGAGAGAGAACATAAGAGAACATAATGAGAGAGAGAGAGAGAACATAATGAGAGAGAGAGAGAGAACATAATGAGAGAGAGAACATAATGAGAGAGAGAGAACATAATGAGAGAGAGAACATAATGAGAGAGAAGAACATAATGATAGAGAACATAATGAGAGAGAGAGAACATAATGAGAGAGAGAGAACATAATGAGAGAGAGAGAGAGAGAACAACATAATGAGAGAGAGAACATAATGAGAGAGAACATAATGAGAGAGAGAACATAATGAGAGAGAGAACATAATGAGAGAGAGACATAAGAGAGAGAGAGAACATAATGAGAGAGAACATAATGAGAGAGAGAGAACATAATGAGAGAGAGAACATAATGAGAGAGAGAAGATAATGAGAGAGAGAGAGAACATAAGAGAGAGAACATAATGAGAGAACATAATGAGAGAGAGAGAACATAATGAGAGAGAGAGAACATAATGAGAGAGAGAGAACATAATGAGAGAGAGAGAACATAATGAGAGAGAGAGAGAACATAATGAGAGAGAACATAATGAGAGAGAGAGAACATAATGAGAGAGAGAGAACATAATGAGAGAGAGAGAACATAATGAGAGAGAGAGAGAGAACATAATGAGAGAAAGAGAACATAATGAGAGAGAGAGAACATAATGAGAGAGAGAGAACATAATGAGAGAGAGAACATAATGAGAGAGAGAACATAATGAGAGAGAGAACATAATGAGAGAGAGAGAGAGAGAACATAATGGGAGAGAGAGAACATAATGAGAGAGAGAACATAATGAGAGAGAGAACATAATAGAGAGAGAGAGAACATAATGAGAGAGAACACATAATGAGAGAGAACATAATGAGAGAGAGAGAGAGAGAACATAATGAGAGAGAGAGAACATAATGAGAGAGAGAACATAATGAGAGAGAGAACATAATAAGAGAGAGAACATAATGAGAGAGAGAGAACATAATGAGAGAGAGAGAGAACATAATGAGAGAGAGAACATAATGAGAGAGAGAGAACATAATGAGAGAGAACATAATGAGAGAGAGAATAAATGAGAGAGAGAGAACATAATGAGAGAGAGAGAGAGAACATAATGAGAGAGCGAGAGAACATAATGAGAGAGAGAACATAATGAGAGAGAGAGAGAACATAATGAGAGAGAGAGAACATAATGAGAGAGAGAGAACATAATGAGAGAGAGAACATAATGAGAGAGAGAGAACATAATGAGGAGAGAGAGAACATAATGAGAGAGAGAGAACATAAGAGAGAGAACATAATGAGAGAGAGAACATAATGAGAGAGAGAGAGAGAACATAATGAGAGAGAACATAATGAGAGAGAGAGAACATAATGAGAGAGAACATAATGAGAGAGAGAGAACATAATGAGAGAGAGAGAGAACATAATGAGAGAGAGAACATAATGAGAGAGAGAGAGAACATAATGAGAGAGAGAACATAATGAGAGAGAGAGAACATAATGATAGAGAACATAATGAGAGAGAGAGAACATAATGAGAGAGAGAGAACATAATGAGAGAGAGAGAACATAATGAGAGAGAGAGAGAACATAATGAGAGAGAACATAAGAGAGAGAGAGAACATAATGAGAGAGAGAACATAATGAGAGAGAGAACATAATGACAGAGAGAGAACATAATGAGAGAGAGAGAGAGAACATAATGAGAGAGAGAGCATAATGAGAGAGAGAGAACATAATGATAGAGAACATAATGAGAGAGAGAGAACATAATGAGAGAGAGAACATAAGAGAGAGAGAGAGAGAGAACATAATAATGAGAGAGAACATAATGAGAGAGAGAGAACATAATGAGAGAGCATAATGAGAGAGAGAGAGAACATAATGAGAGAGAGAGATAATGAGAACATAATGAGAGAGAACATAATGAGAGAGAACATAATGAGAGAGAGAGAGAGAGAACATAATGAGAGAGAGAGAGAACATAATGAGAGAGAGAGAGAACATAATGAGAGAGAACATAATGAGAGAGAGAGAGAACATAATGAGAGAGAGAGAACATAATGAGAGAGAGAACATAAGAGAGAGAGAGAACATAATGTAATAATGAGAGAGAGAGAGAGAGAGAACAGAGAGAACATAATGAGAGAGAACATAATGAGAGAGAGAGAACATAATGAGAGAGAGAGAACATAATGAGAGAGAGAGAGAACATAATGATAGAGAACATAATGAGAGAGAGAACATAATGAGAGAGAACATAAGAGAGAGAGAGAGAGAGAGAGAGAACATAAGAGAGAGAACATAATGAGAGAGAGAGAACATAATGAGAGAGAGAGAACATAATGAGAGAGAGAGAGAACACAATGAGAGAGAGACAGAGAGAGAACATGAGAGAGAACATAATGAGAGAGAGAGAACACAATGAGAGAGAGAGAACATAATGACAGAGAGAGAATATAATGAGAGCGAGAGAGAGAACATAATGAGAGAAAGAGAACATAATGAGAGATAAAACATAATGGGAGAGAGAGAACATAATGAGAGAGAGAACATAATGAGAGAGAGAACATAATGAGAGAGAGAGAGAACATAATGAGAGAGAGAGAGAACATAATGGGAGAGAGAGAACATAATGAGAGAGAGAGAATATAATGAGAGAGAGAACATAATGAGAGAGAGAGAGAGAGAGAGAACATAATGATAGAGAACACAATGAGAGAGAGAGTGTAATGAGAGAGAGAGAACATAATGAGAGAGAGAACATAATGAGAGAGAGAAAAAATAATAAGAGAGAGAACATAATGAGAGAGAACATAATGAGAGAGAGAGAGAACATAATGAGAGAGAGAGAGAACATAATGAGAGAGAGAACATAATGAGAGAGAACATAATGGCAGAGAGAGAATATAATGAGAGAGAGAGAACATAATGAGAAAGAGAGAGAGAGAACATAATGAGAGAGCGAGAGAACATAATGAGAGAGAGAGAACATAATGGTAGAGTGAGAGAGAGCATAATGAGAGAGAGAGAGAGATAGAGAGAGAGAGAGAGAACATAATGAGAGAGAGAACATAATGAGAGAGAACATAATGGGAGAGAGAGAACACAATGAGAGAGAGAGAACATAATGAGAGAGAGAGAACATAATGAGAGAGAGAACATAATGCGAGAGAGAGAGAACATAATGAGAGAGAGAGCATAATGAGAGAGAGAGAACATAATGATAGAGAACATAATGAGAGAGAGAGGACATAATGAGAGAGAGAGAGAACATAATGAGAGAGAGAACATAATGAGAGAGAACATAAAGAGAGAGAGAGAGAGAGAGAGAGAGAACATAATGATAGAGAACATAATGAGAGAGAGAGAACATAATGAGAGAGAGAACATAATGAGAGAGAGAGAACATAATGAGAGAGAGAGAACACAATGAGAGAGAGACAGAGAGAGAACATGAGAGAGAACATAATGAGAGAGAGAACACAATGAGAGAGAGAACATAATGACAGAGAGAGAATATAATGAGAGCGAGAGAGAGAACATAATGAGAGAGAGAGCATAATGAGAGAGAGAGAACATAATGATAGAGAACATAATGAGAGAGAGAGGACATAATGAGAGAGAGAGAACATAATGAGAGAGAGAGAGAGAGAACATAATGAGAGAGAGAACATAATGAGAGAGAACATAACGAGAGAGAGAGAGCGTAATGAGAGAGAGAGAGAACATAATGAGAGAGAGAGCATAATGAGAGAGAGAGAACATAATGATAGAGAACATAATGAGAGAGAGAGGACATAATGAGAGAGAGAGAACATAAGAGAGAGAGAGAAAGAGAACATAATGAGAGAGAGAACATAATGAGAGAGAACATAACGAGAGAGAGAACATAATGAGAGAGAGAACATAATGAGAGAGAGAGAGAGAGAGAGACATAAGAGAGAGAGAGAGAGAGAGAGAGAGAGAGAGAGAGAGAGAGAGAGAGAGAGAGAACATAATGATAGAGAACATAATGAGAGAGAGAGAACATAATGAGAGAGAGAGCGTAATGAGAGAGAGAGAGAGAGAGAGAAGAGAGAGAGAGAGAGAACATAATGATAGAGAACATAATGAGAGAGAGAGAACATAATGAGAGAGAGAACATAATGAGAGAGAGAGAACATAATGAGAGAGAGAGAACACAATGAGAGAGAGACAGAGAGAGAACATGAGAGAGAACATAATGAGAGAGAGAGAACACAATGAGAGAGAGAGAACATAATGACAGAGAGAGAATATAATGAGAGCGAGAGAGAGAACATAATGAGAGAAAGAGAACATAATGAGAGAGAAAACATAATGGGAGAGAGAGAACATAATGAGAGAGAGAACATAATGAGAGAGAGAACATAATGAGAGAGAGAGAACATAATGAGAGAGAGAGAACATAATGGGAGAGAGAGAACATAATGAGAGAGAGAGAATATAATGAGAGAGAGAACATAATGAGAGAGAGAGAGAACATAATGAGAGAGAACATAATGAGAGAGAGAACATAATGAGAGAGAGAACATAATGAGAGAGAGAGAACATAATGAGAGAGAGAGAGAACATAATGGGAGAGAGAGAACATAATGAGAGAGAGAGAATATAATGAGAGAGAGAACATAATGAGAGAGAGAGAGAGAACATAATGATAGAGAACACAATGAGAGAGAGAGTGTAATGAGAGAGAGAGAACATAATGAGAGAGAGAACATAATGAGAGAGAGAGAACATAATGAGAGAGAACATAATGAGAGAGAACATAATGAGAGAGAGAGAGAACATAATGAGAGAGAGAACATAATGAGAGAGAACACAATGAGAGAGAGAGAACATAATGGCAGAGAGAGAATATAATGAGAGAGAGAGAGAGAACATAATGAGAAAGAGAGAGAGAGAACATAATGAGAGAGCGAGAGAACATAATGAGAGAGAGAGAGAACATAATGAGAGAGAGAGAACATAATGGTAGAGTGAGAGAGAGCATAATGAGAGAGAGAGAGAGATAGAGAGAGAGAGAGAACATAATGAGAGAGAGAACATAATGAGAGAGAACATAATGGGAGAGAGAGAACACAATGAGAGAGAGAGAACATAATGAGAGAGAGAGAGAACATAATGAGAGAGAGAACATAATGCGAGAGAGAGAGAACATAATGAGAGAGAGAGCATAATGAGAGAGAGAGAACATAATGATAGAGAACATAATGAGAGAGAGGACATAATGAGAGAGAGAGAACATAAGAGAGAGAGAGAGAGAGAGAACATAATGAGAGAGAGAACATAATGAGAGAGAACATAACGAGAAGAGAGAGAGAGAGAGAGAGAGAACATAATGATAGAGAACATAATGAGAGAGAGAGAACATAATGAGAGAGAGAACATAATGAGAGAGAGAACACAATGAGAGAGAGACAGAGAGAGAACATGAGAGAGAACATAATGAGAGAGAGAACACAATGAGAGAGAGAACATAATGACAGAGAGAGAGAGAACATAATGAGAGAAAGAGAACATAATGAGAGAGAAAACATAATGGGAGAGAGAGAACATAATGGGAGAGAGAGAACATAATGAGAGAGAGAACATAATGAGAGAGAGAACATAATGAGAGAGAGAGAACATAATGAGAGAGAGAGAACATAATGCGAGAGAGAGAACACAATGAGAGAGAGAGAACATAATGGGAGAGAGAGAACATAATGAGAGAGAGAGAACATAATCGTAGAGAGAGAGAACATAATGAGAGAGAGAGATAGAGGGAACATAATGGGAGAGAGAGAACATAATGAGAGAGAGAGAATATAATGAGAGAGAGAACATAATGAGAGAGAGAGAGAGAGAGAACATAATGATAGAGAACACAATGAGAGAGAGAGTGTAATGAGAGAGAGAGAACATAATGAGAGAGAGAACATAATGAGAGAGAGAGAACATAATAAGAGAGAGAACATAATGAGAGAGAACAAAATGAGAGAGAGAGAGAACATAATGAGAGAGAGAACATAATGAGAGAGAACACAATGAGAGAGAGAGAACATAATGGCAGAGAGAGAATATAATGAGAGAGAGAGAGAACATAATGAGAAAGAGAGAGAGAGAGAACATAATGAGAGAGCGAGAGAAC